>NC_083772.1:6656371-6956371 GCF_963514075.1 Conger conger
AAATATTTTTCAGAATGTGGGTCTTTATAATCGAGTAGTTAAAAATTATTGTATTACTTTACTGCGGCACGGATGGTGCAGTGGGTAGCACTGCCGCCTCACAGCAAGGAGGTCCTGGGTTCGAATCCCCGTCGGCCGGGGCCTCTCTGTGCGGAGTTTGCATGTTCTCCCCGTGTCTGCATGGGTTTCCTCCGGGTACTCCGGTTTCCTCCCACAGTCCAAAGACATGCATGTTAGGCTGATTGGAGAGTCTAAATTGCCCGTAGGTATGAGTGTGTGAGTGAATGGTGTGTGCCCTGCGATAGACTGGCGACCTGTCCAGGGTATATTCCTGCCTTTCGCTCAATGTATGCTGGGATAGGCTCCAGCCCCTGAGACGGGTGCGTGGGGTTTGGACCCAAAATGCACGACTCAGAAACAATAGTAATATAAAGACCCCTCAGGGCTTTATTCGGGACGAATCCCAGGAGAGTAGTCAACACAAGCAAAGTCCATACACGTAGATCCAGCCAAACAAAAAGTAAACAAACAAAAAGCACGGTGCCGAGGGAAGAGGCAAACTCGTAGTCGGTAGACGTGCGGGGAGGTCCGGTAGCAGGAGAGCTGTCAGCGGGGCAGATGAACAGACGGACGGCAGGCAGAGGCGTAGTCGTGGACGAAGCGGGAGTCGAAACCATGAAACAATCAGCGAAGCAAAAGTCCAAAAACGGTAGGCAAGGACGAAGTCAAAAAACAAACGATGGTCACAAAACAGAAATCAATAAACAATGGTCGGTAAACAGGCGTGGATCGTAACGTGTAATCAAACAGTAAATAATGCTCAAGAGTTGCGTGGTAAACAGAGGCAGACAATTTCGCGAAGAACAGTTGCGCGACTGGGCTATAAATGCGGGTGTAGACAGGTGTAGACAATTAGTTAGAGCTTAGCAAGGAAATGGAAAACAGGTGCGATGGATGACAAGTTTAACAAGGAGATTAGTAATCGTTAGTAATAAACCTATCCTGCCCTAGCATTAGTAAATTAGTAAATGACATGCACGAGAAACGTAAGGTAACATGAACACATGATTAGTCTTGTTAGTTTCTACCCAATCCTGATCTAGCGTTAGTCGTTTTAGTAAATAGACAAATGGAAATAATTAGGGAGTGAATGACAGAAGGAGCGAGAGAGAAAAGGCGGAACGCAAGGTTTGCGGAAAAACATGTAAAAGTGTATGCATAAACCGTGACCAGTATACGTAACAATAAACATAAATCAAAACATGACACAACGCGAAAAACTAAGACGATAATCACTCAACATAACCAGGTAATAAAATCGTACGAAAACATAACTAGACATGACGAGAAAATAAATCGTAACATGAAATAAACTAAACAACATGACGAACCTAGACTAACATAATACATAAGACACTACGTGACTAAGACAACATGAATAAACATAAAACATGGCGAGACAGACCTGAAACGTGACAGCCCCCCTGCGACCCTGATCAGGATAAGCGGGTTCAGATAATGGATGGATGGATGGATGGTATTACTTTACTTTTTTGAAAATTTCTAGTTGGGTGCATATGTACCGTCCTGGCTTTGCACTTCAAAAACATTTGTGATGACCTTATAATAATTTCATGAATCTAAATTAAATGAAAGGGGAAGTTCAAATATGATGGTCCTCAAACCGCCAACTCTGCTCTTCCTCTCTCAGTAACTCAGGGTGAAGATGTGACCAATATTGACGTGAAAACCAACTGTACCTCCCTCCACACTGTCTCCCTGTTCGAATCCCGGTGTAGCCACGATAAGATCCGCACAGCCATTGGGCCCTTGAGCAAGGCCCTTAACTCTGCATTGCTCCAGGGGAGGATCGTCTCCTGCTTAGTCTAATCAACTGTACGTCGTTCTGGATAAGAGCGTCTGCCAAATGCCTTTAATGTAACGTGATGCAATACTGACAGGCATCTCATCCATGTGCGTTCAGGCCATAACAACGAGTTTAATCGTTTTATCCGTGCTTATGCTTGTGACTACAGAGACAGAGAAACGGGGACAAAGCTCACACCCCTACAGGCTGGCTGCAGTGTGTCTGGGGCTGCTGTGTGCTCTCTTATTGACTGCCACAATAGTCCTGTGTGTCCTCTGTGAGTATCTCCCTATCTGTGTATGTCCTTATTAGACACACGCCAAACTATGATTTTAAAGTTAACGTTTACATTTTTAAATTTACTATATAAACTCAATCTGCATGCAGACGTGGTCAAGAGGCTTGGCTGTTTTTCAGACCAACTGGCACAATGGGGAAGAAATGTGAGCTAAGTGACCATGGCATGATTGTTGGTGCCAGGGTGGTTTCAGAAACTGCTGATCTCCCGGGATCTCAGAAACTGCTTATCTCCTGGGATCTACAGGGATCTAAGAATGGTACGAAAAACAGTGAGCAGCAGTTCTGTGGGAAAAAAAGCCTTGTTAATCAGAGACCTCAGTGAAGGACCAGACTGGTATGACAGTAATGCAAATAAGCACACATTACAACAGTGGTATGCAGAAGAGCATCTCTGACCACACAACACATCATAACTCATAGTGGATAGGCTACAGTGGTAGAAGTCTAAAAAATAAGTCTAATGAATGCCTAATAACGTGCTCACTGAGTGTAAATGAAACTGAACATTCTACAGCGCTGAGATTGTGATATGGAAGACAGTTCATTTGTGTTATATACTATCGGCAACAGAAAAGATGCGTTTAATTAAAATGAATGAACTAAGTAAAAGACCCCGTCACTGTGTTTACCTTCATTTTGAGTAGATACATGACAATTCGCAATCCACAGTAAGAGAAAAGTAATAATGTATCTTAAAATGTGAACTTTGTTTTTTTTACCGTAAAATTCACCGATTCAAATCCCCACTGCGCCCTTGTGTTTTAGACATGCGTGCCGGTGAAGAGGGTGCTCTTCGTCAGAACGATACGATAGAGGAAGGGGTTGCGGAACAGCTCAGGGCCAACTGCAGCATTCACACTGACGACAATGGACAGCAGCAGGAGAACTACAACAAAATGGCCGAGGAGAAATGCCTGATACAAAAGAACTACAACAAAATGGCCGAGAGGAAGGACAAGCTGCAGAAGAACTACGACAAAATGGCCGAGGACAAGGCTCAGCTGCATAAAAGAAACAAGGTGCTGACCAAAGTCAATGCTCAGCTGCAGAAAAACTGCAGCACAGTATGGAAGGACTACAATACCCTGGACAATGACAAGAGACAACTGGTTACGGACTACAATGTCCTGGCAAAAGAGAAGATCCAGAGAGAGAGGGACTACAGCGCCTTAGAGACGGAATGCCAAACTCTGACCAGAGAGAAGAAAAGGGTTGAGGAGGAAAGGAAGACACTGCAACAACTACTGGAAGAAGAGAGGGACATGTTTCAGCGATGGAACCGTACCTTTATGGTTGTGTTGGAGAACATGAAACACAAGGAGCAGCTACAGAGGGACTTCGATGCCGTGTTGGCAAAATCCCCCTTCCTGGATCAGTACTGTCCCCTCAGCTTACAGAGTGAGTTGTGCTCTTCTTGCCTCAATTACATAACACAGAGAGAACTGGGGGAGACCTCGTTCTGGTGCACTCGTTCACGTGATTTATTGTCTCAAATTATCTTGTCTGCCATACATCTCGATTGGTCAGAAACGTGTGTTCTTCCTGTACAGAGAGAGTGTGCAAGCCCTGTCCACAGGGCTGGGAGCAGTTCTACTCCAAGTGTTACTACTTCTCCACGGAGAGGAAGAGCTGGATGGACGGTCGCAGTGACTGCATTAAGCAGGGAGCTGACCTGGTGGTAATAAAGAGTGAAGAGGAGCAGGTAAGATACTGTATGAATGTGACTGTGAGTTAATGTGAATGGGTGGGGGCGACATGGCTGAGGCAGTAAGAGCAGTTGTCTGGCAGTTGGAGGGTTGCCGGTTCGATCCCCCACCCGGGCTGTGTCGAAGTGTCCCTGAGCAAGACATCTAACCCCCAAAAGCTCCTGACGAGCTGGTCGGCGCCTTGCATGGCAGCCAATCGCCGTCAGTGTGTGAGTGTCTGTGAATCTGTGTATGAATGGGTGAATGAGAAGCATCAATTGTACAGCGCTTTGAATAAAGGCGCAATATAAATGCCAACCATTTACCGTTTTGTGTGTATGAGAAAGTAAACAGAACACATTTTACAAAAAGCATAAATGTATGCAGCCTATTGTGTGTTCAGTCTTGTTACCTTTACATTTACATTTTAGTCATTTGGCAGACGCTTTTAATCCGAAGCGATTTACAAGTGCATAGGTACTTCCACAAGTTAAAGCAACACATCCATAACTAGTAAAATACACATGAAGTGCTGTTCTAAACATACAGCCATCATAAGTGCAATTTTTATTTTTTTAATATATTTTTTTGGGGGTGTTAGACAAGAGGGATAGGGATATCGGAAAGGGGGGGGGGGATATCAGGAGGTGGGAAAAGGTTTGAAAAGGTGTGTTTTTAGTCTGCGTCGAAATAGGGTGCAGTTCATTTATCAGTGTGGTGTGGCCCACGCCGTTGCTCAGTAACTGACAGATCCAGATTGTGTCGGTGTGGACCGTGAGTCTCTCGATGTCTCTATTAGCAGGGTGATCAGTGAGTTCTGTGTCTGTGTTCAGGAGTTCATCACCACATACACATGAGATTATAACTGGATTGGACTGAGTGACTCAGAAACAGAGGGCACCTGGCTCTGGGTGGATGGAAGCCCCCTGCAGAGAGGGTAACACTACTGGGCATACATATTTAGACAGTGGAGAAACTGAGTATACTCCAGTACCTCCATATCACATACAACTCAATTAAAAAGCAACTATTATCGTGTGAGGTGTAAGTGGAAATAATGATGTTAAATGGCCACCAGAGGGTGGTAAATGGACTGGATTTACACAGCGCTTTCACACCAACAGGGAAAGGCTGCCATGCAAGGTACCAATGAGCTCATCAGGAGCAATTGGGCATTAGGTGTCTTGCTCCCGGACACTTTGACACGACCAGGGTGAGGGATCGAGCCGCAACTGTCTGAGTGCTAGATGACTGCTCTATCGCCCCTGTTATGACGCTACTAGTTATTGAACACGTAATATCTTATATATAACTTATATATAACTTTTACTGTACATGGGAGGTGTGTATTAGAATATTCTGATTCATAATGATCCTTATAAGCTAAATAATCGCTCACTATTTTCTCATAAGAAACTGCTGTTTGCACCAAATGTAGAGCACAAGCAGGTGTAAAACAGTTTATAAAGTGTAGCCGAACTGTGTTTCCCTGTGTGTGAAAATAATGTTTAGAAATGCTTAGAAAGCCAACCTGTACAGGAAGTAATGTGGAAGAATTTGAAAGTAAAAGTAAACATAGAATGAAGCAAATATCTCACACAGCCACCATAAATTACAAAAAACCGACATTAATTTTTGGGTTGCAAATTTGCCCTAAAAACATTGCTCCCTGGCTATGTAGGGGGTCAGAGTTAGGTTCCCATCCTAATTTGAAATGTTCACTGAGCAGTCATGTTCAGGCACCATCCCACACTGCTTCTGTTGAATTAAATACGTCCGCAGAAACAAGTGATGTTGCCGGCTTGATTCTTCACACCACCGTCGGAAAAAGACGTTTTATATTCCGCTTTGACATGCAGTCCATGGGGGCAAAATGAACCAGCGGGAGGTACTATACACTGAACCCTCCCATACTGGTAGCTCCATAGGGTGATACAATTGCCAACTGTGCGTTGCCCTATGGTGCTACCAGCCACAATCAGCACAGGCATGATCTGGATTTGGTCCATGACTGTGGGGCTCATCCATGCACCTGCCTTAGCCCAATGAGCCACCCGGCAGCCTGTGTCTCTGTGCTTATCTTACAGGTTCTGGAGGAACGGACAGCCGGACGACCATTTCTGGTTTGACAGTCGCACGCAGTACCAGGACGCAGACTGTGTGGTGACTGTGCCCGGTGAGAGTGCATGGATGGACACGCACTGCTACTCGTACCGCAGGTTCATCTGCGAGACTGACGCTCTGCTGCTTTAAAACGCCACTTCCTTTGATGCCAAGTGGGAAATCTGGGAAATTTTGTTCAAGAACATATGTAATCATTTTCCTCATTTTCCAAAGATGCTGAAAATATCAAAACGTTATGGCCAGACCAGAACTGTACCTATGTTTGAGAGTTGAGGCCTTAAAGGGAACAAAACAGAGACTGGCATAGAGACACAGAATACACTTCCATGTTGTGAAATAGTGTAGTGTGAAATACTGTGATATAGATTTGTGCTTCCCAAATGCATGCACATGTTTGCATTGAGACACTCTAATCCAGACAATCTTACACAGTTTTAACACACAATCCATTTATACAACTGGCTAATTTGACCAAAGTAATTCAGTTGGAGTGCTTTGCTTAATAGTACAACGGCACCACTGCAGTCAGGAATCAAATCCACAACATTTGGGTTAACTGCCAGGCTCCCAGACCATTGGACTCCAATCTAACCCTCCAATCATTGGCCCCAGCTACACTACAGCCCTCCAATCAGGGGCCCCGCCTACACGACAGCCCTCCAATCAGACGCCCCACCGATGTTCTCACTTACTGGACATGTTTGTAATGATCCCTCAGTGAATCGTGGACTGATAAAAATTAGTAGAAATTAATCCTAATCATAAAAAGCCTGTAAAGATGGTAAAAAAAAAAAAAAAGTTTAGTCTATTAAAAACAACCAGCTTTTAAATGTTGTTTTATTTTCATTATTTAAATATGTGTCCTGATTTTGGAATAATAAAGTAATGTAAATAAATGACTCTAACTATTATTGGTGGAACTGGTTTGAAGTTGATAAAAAAGTGATATTAAAGAATTATGGGATTTATTGACTCAGGAGGCCCAGGGGGACCATGAAGCAGTCAGGGGGGCCCATGGAAAATCAGAAAATACAGTGTCGAAAATTGGCTCAAAATAATAATGTTTTTAAGTTTTGACCAATAAGTTCCTTTAGTCTTTCACTATGGCTCAGTTTTTGGGTTCCTGCAGAGGCAGGTCACAGTGGCGCCCCTGTTACTGTAGCTTTCAAGTACACACGGATCGTGCAGATAACTGTGGAATTGTGAATGACCAAGTGTTACAACGACAATAAGGAAGGTGACAATCCACCATTATGTATTTGAGTAAGAGAAAATGTTATCAGTGCGCATCAGTGATAAGCGCATACAGGTAATTGGTGACAATCTGCCATTCTGGCTCATCGTTAACATATCGTTAACGTTGCATTTTCTATCAAGTAACTTCAATCTCTCTCTTTTAGCGAATATGTGGGCACATTATCATTAATTATCTCTTGTTCTGTTAGTGGTCAGGCAATGTCACGGTGCTCAATAGGTATCCGCAATGTTCTGGTTTGCTGGTTTCAGACCAAACAGGTATGAGGGTACAAGCAGTTGGCAGTGTCATTCTCACTCAGAATATATTCAAATATTCCTCCTTATGAATAAAGATATTTCTGTATTTTTATGTTTTTGAGCAGCACTACTGTGTGCCTTAACAGGATGGGCCACACCACAGCCTGCTTGGTTCTATTTTGAAAGTAGAAACAGATTATTCCAAAACAAAAAATGTTATGTTCCTTTTTTTCCTTCCCTTGCATCTGTGTTTCTCTCCTATACATTTTAATGCTGTCTTCCATACCATTTAAAATTTTAATTTGCAATGTAAAGATATAGATTTAACACGGAAATTGGCCACAGTGCAGGACACTACATATACATGTTAAAAGGCACACAAGCCGTGTGGTCTGTGATGCATCATTCAACAGGAAATGTCTTAACTAGTGCAATGGTGACACACACGCCCACACACATGGGCTCACACACACACACACACACACACACACACACACACACACACACACACACACACACACACTCACACACTATATACACTCACCTAGCTCTTTATTAGGTATTCATTAGACTTATTCTTTAGACTTCTACTTCTGTAACCTATCCACTTCGAGAGATGGGTGTGTTCAGAGCTGCTCTTCTGCACACCACTGTCATTTGCATTACTGTCACCTTCCTGTCAGCTTTGACCAAACTTTGCAACTCTAGAGACTAATGTGCATGAAAATCCCAGGAGATCTTTACATTACATTACATTACATTATTGGCATTTGGCAGACGCTCTTATCCAGAGCGACGTACAACAAAGTGCATACCCATAACCAGGGATAAGTTCACTGAAAGACCCTAGAGGTAAGTACAATTTCAACTGCTACCTGTACAACAAAGATAAGGACAAGGGCCATTTTTTTTTTTTTTTTTTTTTTTTTGAACAAACAAACAAACAGAGCAAAAGTCACCAAAGTTAACTATCCAAACACTGCTTACCTAGCCAACTAAAAATACCGATACACAAAGCAAGTCACAGAGACAACAATTAAGGTTCACAGGGAGGTAGGGAGGGATGGGGAGAGGTGCTGCTTGAAGAGGTGCGTCTTCAGCTTGCGCTTGAAGGTGGGGAGAGATTCTATAGTTCTGACGTCAACGGGGAGTTCGTTCCACCACCGTGGAGCCAGAACAGACAGTAGTCGTGAGCGTGAGGTGGAGGTTCTGAGAGGGGGAGGTGCCAAGCGGCCTGTGGAGGCTGAACGAAGAGGTCTGGCAGGGGTGTAGGGTCTGATGATTTTCTGCAGATAAGCTGGGGAAGACCCTTTAACTGCTTGGAAGGCTAGCACCAATGTTTTGAATTTGATGCGAGCCATGACAGGCAGCCAGTGGAGGGAAGTAAGCAAGGGGGTGACGTGTGAGTATTTGGGAAGGTTGAAGACCAGACGAGCTGCTGCATTCTGGATGAGTTGGAGGGGTCTGATGGCGGACGCTGGGAGGCCAGCCAAGAGGGAATTGCAGTAGTCCAGGCGGGACAGAACCATCGCTTGGACCAGGAGCTGGGTCGAGTAGGGGGTGAGAAAGGGGCGGATTCTCCGTATGTTGTATAGGAAGAACCTGCAAGACCGGGTCACCGCCGCAATGTTCTCGGAAAGGGACAGTCTGCTGTCCATCACCACACCGAGGTTCCTTGCACTGGGTGACGGCGTGAGATCTGTCACGTTTCAGGTCTGTCTTGCCCTGTTTTATGTTTTATCATTTGTCTTAGTCACGTATTGTCTTATCATGTATTATGTTAGTCTAGGTTCGTCATGTTGTTTAGTTTGTTTCTTGTTATGATTAATTTTCTTGTCATGTCTTGTTATGTTTCCTTACGATTATTTTTACCTTGTTATGTTGAGTGGTTATCGTCTTAGTTCGTTTAGTGTTTTGTTTTGATTTATGTTTATTGTTACGCAGACTGGTCGTTGTTTCAACATACACTTTTACATGTCTTTCCGCAAACCTTGCGTTCCGGCTTTCTCTCTCTCTCTTTCTGTCACTCACACCCTAATTATTTCTATTTGTCTATTTACTAAAACTACTAATGCTAGATCAGGATTGGGTAAAACAGTCTAATCATGTGTTCATGTTACCTTACGTTTCTCGTGCATGTCATTTACTAATTTACTAATGCTAGGGCAGGATAGGTTTATTACTAACGATTACTAATTATCTTGTTAAACTTATCATCCATCGCACCTGTTTTCCATTCCCTTGCTGCTCTCTAACTAATCGTCTACACCTGTCTACACCTGCATTTATAGCCCAGTCGCACTTCTGTTCGTTGCAAAATTGTCTGCCTCTTGTCCGTCAAAGCAACGCATGAGCATTATTACCGTTGATTACACGTTAAGATCCGAGCCTGTTTATCGACCACCGTTATTGATTTCTGTTTCGTTGACCATCGTTTGTTTTTGACCACATCCTCGCCTACTGCTTTTGTACCTTTGCCTCGCTGTTTGTTTTATGGTTTTGACTTCCGCATCGCCCTCGACTACGACTGCCTGCCGTCCGCCTGTACTTCTACCCTGCTGACCTGCTCTCCTGCTACCGGACCTCCCTGCACGTCTACCGACTACGAGTTTGCCTCTTCCCTCGCCACCGTGTTTTCTGTATTTATTGTTTTATTCGCTGGATCTACTTGTATGCTTGTTTTGATTACGCTTCTGGGATTCGTCCCGAATAAAGCCCTCGCGGGACTATATTTTACTATTCTTTCTGAGTCGTGCATGTTGGGTCCAACCCCCACGCACCCGTCTCAAGATCAGCAGTTTCTGAGATTCTGCCACCAACAATTATTCCACAGAAAAAAGTTACTTGCATTAAATTTTTTTCCCATTCTGATGGTTCATGTGATTAACTGAAGCTCCGGACTCATATCTACATGATTGTATGCATTGCACTGCTGCCACAAAATTGGATGATTAGATAATTGCATGAATAAGTAGGTGTAATAAAGTAAAAGTGTTCCTAATAAATATCTCAGTGAGTGTATATACTATATTGTAGAGGAACTTGAATGACCCGAATGAAGTAAGAAATGAGATTACTGATCCCTGCCCCCGTTCTCTCTCAGTAACTCGAGATGAAGATGTAACCTGTTCTGAGGTGAAACCTACCAACCATACCTCCTCCTGCATAGTGTCCCACTGTGGCTCCGCAGGTCAGTAAGCCCCTCTGTGGTTCAGCAGGTCAGTAAGCCCCTCTGTGGTTCAGCAGGTCAGTAAGCCGCTCTGTGGATGAGCATATTAAAAGTGACATCTGTATTTGGTGTAAATTAATTTAAATCTTTAATCATTGTTTCCACTCTAACAGATTGACTCCATTTGCAATGAGTTGTTGAGATGAGACACACCAGCTATGGATACGAATGGTTCTGAGTTAATTGATGGTTTGTATTATTTAACAATATGAGCACACTAATCTGCAATGTTATTAATTTAAAATTGTGAATGCTTATAAAGGAAGTCACTTTGTTGTTTTCATAATTTGTCATTTTTGCTTTTCTACTCATGAATTGAAAGGTAACAGCGCCATCCTGTGGCTCAGTATGAAAGGCAGCAAAGCCCATGAGCGTGAAAAAGAATGAACATGAAACACAAAGTTCAAGAGAGGCACAAATCATGAAAAACCGGGAACACTAATCTCAGGAAGGAAGGTTATTGTTGTTACAGATTTTTTCCAATCACTTTGGTGCTACTCTCACAAGTGTGTGGCGAATTTTAAAAACCTTTGACACAAGACTCAAAATGGTCAGCACATTTAACACAATCTATTCACCGGTTCAAAACATTGTCATTCATATCTATGACGAAATCTTGCACTTCAAAATTCAGCCACCCCAGGAGGTCCCCCCCTCTCCACACTTGCACTTCTCGGTCACGACTGCTGTAATCTACCAGGCCCAAGTCCTTGCATCTGTTGTATTCTAAGCACTTGAAACTGTATTTCCCTCTAGGGTTTTTCAGAACACTTATCTCTGGATATGGGTATGAACCTTTTTCTAGGTTGTTCTGGATAAGAGCGTCTGCCAAATGTGCAAAGAAACAAAGTGCTGATTGAAGTTGATGCAGATTGAGGTTCTAATTGTGAATTGGATATTCAATAGGTGAACAGGTGTTCAGGGAATTTCAATTTCATCTTTGGAATGATTGACGCGGAAAGAAAGAAGAAGACAAATGGCTGGATAATGTAGGGGAGAAGGAGAGAAGAACAGATTTCTGGTGGCAGGGGATGGATGGCGGATGCCTTGATATATCAGGAAACGATTACAGGGATGGATCAGACATGCACAGAGGTTCTTTCCCCAGTGAGGAGTCAGCTGATGAGTATTACAAATACGAGTGTTCTGCGATTATAAATCTTAATAATTAGACAAGCTGTAATCTCATGGGAACTACATTTTCAACATCCTGTGTTTTCCTTTATCTGTATAATGGCAGGTGCAGTCTGTGAGTATTTGGACAGTGACTACAGGCAGGTATGGCCACAGCTGTGATTCATTGTAAGCACCATAGCTGTGGCCCTTTCCCTAATCCCTGGGCGATATACGAGGCCTGTTTCCCGGTCTGTAGGATGAGCAGGGCCATTTGGGAAGCTGGTTCGTGGACACTGCTGCAGAAGTATTTTTGTAAGGGTATATTTGAAATTCTTCTTCATGGTGTCATTATAACATGTTGGTTTGCAAGATTGGCCTTGTTTTTATTTGAGGAAGTTTTGTTAAATTTTTGTGAATAAAAGGCAGTTCGCCAACCTTCCCTTTTGGTTTTGTCTGACCTGCCCACCTTGTGACTTCATTGCTCTCTAGCGACCCCCACTGGCTGATCAGGATCAAGGGACTGCATGTCAAATCTATATATGATAGGTCTTCCTCCAGTTCCACTATATGCTTATTTATTTATCTATTCACAGGCACAACAGCCCAACAATGTGGCGTATTGAATGATTTTTGAATCATTCTGGATGATTTTTGCATTTCTTTGACAAAAAATGCATTCACTGAACACAATCACCAAAAAAAAGTGTCTAAGTACAGCCCAATTTGCAAGTACTTGCATACTGATACTGTTATTACCTAACCCCATGTTTATTGGTTCCATGTTTGAAAAAGAGAATCGTCAGTACATTTGCGGTTAAACACTGTTTTCTGATTGGTAAAAGAGGCTGCTATATGAACGAATGAACAAAAGGTTACGGCAGTGTGGAAGCAGGAGCTACACAGTGTTTCAAGACATTTAGTCGCCACTTCCACCAATCCTTTACTTTATTCTGTATGTCCAAAGCAGGGACACAGCAGATACAAAACCAATACACTCAAGTTACAATCCACTACTTGACTTGAAGTAATGTCTGACTGTCACTGTTAATTGATATCACATCAACGCACATATTGGCAGATGAGAAACCCCATGAAGCCCTTCTGCTTTTTGAGAGAGTTGTGCAGGTTACCATTGTTAGGGAAAAAATGCCCTTTTTAACATTTCACAGGTGAGCATCGTCTGATGAAACAGATTCCACTAAAAACAACGATAGCTATACTTGAATTAACTTTCGGATTTATTTGCAAAGAAATGACAGAAAATGAGAAAGCTTAGCGGCTTTCTGATTTGAATCAGACACAGTAAGACTCTTATACACACTTTTCCAGAATGGGGGGCTTTACCAAAACAAAAAGACATGAAGCTGGCCACGAACATTCATCAGTATTTTGTCTTCTGAATACCCCTTGTCGATCTTGCTGTAAGACCAGAATGTGCTAGCTGAGAAGCAGAGACATTAAGGTCAAAGGTGGTCTGTCTGCTTGCAGAGAGACAGAGAAAGACTCCTAGTAAGCACTTAATTCAACAAGTGGTCTAATAGTAAAAAGGATTAACACTAAAAGGCTATTTGTAATCATGTGATTGTCTTTATGTTAACGCACATTGTCAATCAATAATCAATTAAGAAAATGACCCTTACATTTCTCTCCTTTCATCATTTCATGATACCATTCAAATAAGGTAACTGCAGCTGAACCAGGCCGATCCTCAGATACACGTTCTGTAAGACGTCGTCATGTTGAAGTGATGAGGAATAAATGATTACAAAGTTTTTCCAAAAAGCAGAAATGATTTATTTCAGCTTCAAACAGCTTTAAAAACAAATAAGAAAACAAATGGGACCGTTTTACTACATCAGCTTGGTGTTTCTGAGCACTAATGTAACATTACACATCCTCTTAGCAGAACGCTCAGAGATGGACTTTGTTTTTCAGACACAGACAGATGGAGATACATTTCACACAGGAAACACAGTGCTGCTTCTGGGTACATGTGGCTTATGGCTGTAGGCGAGCCATGTTTGGCAAGCTGCATGTACAGGTATGCAGAGTTATTCTTTTTTTTAGAGTATTTATTTTATTAGCAGATGTATTTATTATTCCTTATTATTCCTTCTCCCAACCCTCCACCCCTGCTGACCCTCCTACCCTCCCCAACTCCCTAACCTCCTTTTCTCCCCTCTCTGACGCCGACACGCTGAAACTCCTTACTTCCCACCGCCCAACCACCTGTCCTCTTGACCCCATCCCCTCTCCCCTCCTACAATCTATATCTGAGGACATTCTCCCTTTTCTCTCCTCTCTAATCAACACCTCCCTCTCTTCCGGCACCATGCCCTCTTCCCTGAAGAGGGCCAGAGTCACTCCCCTCCTCAAAAAACCTACTCTCGATCCCTCTGCCCTGAACAACTACCGGCCTGTCTCTCTTCTTCCCTTTCTCGCTAAAACCCTGGAACGGGCGGTCTGCTCCCAACTGTCCACCTATCTTCTCCACAACAATCTCCATGACCCCAACTAGTCTGGCTTCAAGAGTGGCCACTCCACTGAAACCGCCCTGCTCGCGGTCACTGAGGCACTCCACTCTGCTAAAGCAAAATCCCTCTCCTCTGTCCTCATCTTCCTCGACCTGTCGGCCGCCTTCGATACAGTCAACCATGAGATTCTGCTCTCATCGCTGGCTGGGATGGGTGTCACAGGTTCTGCACTCGCTTGGTTTTCCTCCTACCTCTCTGGTCGCTCCTACCAGGTGACTTGGAGGGGCGCACTCTCCGACCCTCAACCCCTACGAACTGGAGTCCCGCAGGGCTCGGTTCTTGGGCCTCTCCTCTTCTCGCTATACACCATGTCTCTTGGTTCTGTTATCTCTTCCCACGGCTTCTCTTATCACTCCTACGCTGATGACACCCAACTCTTCATTTCCTTCCCCCCTGACACCCAAATCACCACACAGATCTCTGCCTGCTTGGCTGATATCTCTGCATGGATGACTTCCCATCACCTGAAGCTCAACCTTGCCAAAACTGAGCTTCTCTACATCCCTGCTAAGTCCTCTCCGTCAATCGACCTCTCACTGACTGTGGAGGACTTTGTAGTTTCCTCCTCCCGTATGGCAAAGAATCTTGGGGTGACTCTTGATAACTGCCTCTCCCTGGCTCCACAAGTATCCTCCACTGCCAGAACCTGCAGGTTCTTTCTGTTTAATATACGCCGCATCCGTCATCTCCTGACGGAGAAAGCCACCCAGCTCCTAGTCCAGGCGCTCGTCATTTCCCGCCTGGATTACTGCAACTCCCTCCTAGCCGGTCTCCCAGCGTGCGCCATCAAGCCCCTCCAGCTGGTCCAGAATGCTGCAGCCCGCTTGATCACCAGTCAGCCCAGGTCGGCTCATGTCACCCCGCTTCTCATTGGCCTCCACTGGCTTCCTATTGCCGCACGCATCCGATTCAAGGCCCTAGTGTTGGCATTTCAGGCTGTTAAGGGGACTGCCCCACATTACATACAATCCCTGATCACTCCCTACTCCCCAGCTAGACCACTCCGGTCTGCCAGCTCTGGTCGCCTTATGATTCCCTCTCTACGGGCACCTGGCGGTCGAGCTGCACGTTCACGCCTGTTTTCCGTTCTGGTTCCTCAGTGGTGGAATGACTTGCCTACCACTGTCAGGACAGCAGAATCCCTCCCCCTATTTCGACGCAGACTCAAAACACACCTGTTCAAACTCTACCTTAGTCCCCCCTCCTGATTTACCCCGCCCCCCCCTTCTGATACCCCTATCCCTGTCTAACCCCCCCAAAAAAAAAAAAAAAAAATTGCACTTATGATGACGACTATATGTTTAGAACAGCAGTCCAGGTGTATTTTTCTAGTTCTGGATGTGATGCTTTGACTTGTGGTAGAACCTATGCACTTGTACGTCGCTTTGGATTAAAAGCGTCTGCCAAATGACTAAAATGTAAATGTAAATGTAAATGTATAAGACATGATCTTTTGTTGCAGGGTGATTGCAGTTGCATACGGAGCTCCATAATGTTTTGGAGAAATACTTTTTTTGTACTCCACAATTTTAGATTTGTGATCACATGTTGTTAAATCACACGTGGTTAAAATGCAGATTCTCAGCTTTCATTAGGGTATTTAGTATATTTTAGTACATTTTTGTATCACCATGAAGAAATTACAATGTTTTTAATACATAGTCCCTCCCCATGTCAGGGCATCATAACGGTTGGGACATCTACAAAGTCATGTTTAGTACTTTGTCACATATCTTTTGCGTGTAATGGCTGCTTGATGCCTGTGACCCACAGACATCACCAGGTGTGCAGTATCTGATCTGGTGATGCTCTGCCAGGCCTGTACTACAATTATCTTCCTGCTTGTTTTGGGGACAGGTTGTCTTGCTTTTTGTTTTCCTGTCATGTTACATTACACATAATGTAATACCATTCAAATAAGGTAACTGCAGCTGAACCAGGCTGATCCTCAGATACACGTTCTGTAAGACGTGGTCATGTTGAAGTGATGAGGAATGAATGATTGCAAAGTTTTTCCAAAAAGCAGAAATGATTTATTTCAGCTTCAAACAGACATTCAGAATTCTACATATTGTATTTTGAAATAAGTTTTAAAAACAAATAAACAAAGAAAACAAATGGGACAGTTTTACAACATCAGCTTGGTGTTTCTGAACACTAATGTAGCATTACACATCCTCTTAGCAGAATGCTCAGAGATGGGCTTTGTTTTTCTGACTCAGACAGATGGAGATACATTTAACACAGGAAACACAGTGCTACTTCTGGGTACATGTGGTTTATGGCTGTAGGCCACAGCCTCTGTTTGGCGAGCTGCATGTACAGGCATGCAGAGTTATTCTTTTTTTAAGTATGTATTTCATTAGCAGATGTATAAGACATGATCTTTTGTTGCAGGGTGATTGCAGTTGTATACGGAGCTCCATATTGTTTGGGAGAAATACTTTTTTTCTCGATTTGGCTTTGTACTCCACAATTTTAGATTTGTGATCAAACGTTGTTAAATCAAACGTGGTTAAAATGCAGATTCTCAGCTTTCATTAAAGGGTATTTTTTTAATACATTTTTGTATCACCATGAAGAAATTACAGTGCTTTTAATACATAGTCCCTCCCCATGTCAGGGTATCATAACATTTGGGACATGCAGAAAGTCATGTTTAGTACTTTGTCACATATCTTTTGTGTGTAAAGGCTGCTTGATGTCTGACCCACAGACATCACCAGGTGTGCAGTATCTGATCAGGTGATGCTCTGCCAGGCCTGTACTACAGCTATCTTCCTGCTTGTTTTGGGGGCGAGTTGTCTTGCTTTTTGTTCAGTTAGATTCAAATCATGTGAATGACTTGGCCAGTCAAGAATTTTCCTGTTTTTTCTTTGAGAAACTCCTTTGCTGTCTCTGTCTTGGCCTTTAGCGTAGTGGTTAAAGTACATGACTGGGACCCACAAGGATAGTGGTTTGAATCCCGGTGTAGCCACAATAAGATCCACACAGCTGTTGGGCCCTTGAGCAAGGCCCTTTTCCCTGCATTGCTCCAGGGGAGGATTGTCTCCTGCTTAGTCTAATCAACTGTACATTGCTCTGCCAAATGCCATTAATGTAATGTAATGTCTCTCTAGACTCTGAATATGAACTAACATGTGTCTATATTGTTGATCTATTGTCTGAGTATCTATGTCTGTTTTGTCTGTGTACCACTCTGTGCTAAATGTATGAGAACAAGAGCTGTTTGTTAGATGCAAAGCAGCTCATGGAGCTGTCTTGTAATAATTTTTAACCAGGTTATGCTTGAAACTCACTCACTCACAGATTCAATTCAGGGGGCGCGACATGACAGCAATGACGTAATACCTCCAACTATACTTCCTCAGATACAATAGACCACAGCGACCATTATCAGCAGTTTTCAGAAATGGCTGCATCTACAGTCTCCAAAGATTCAGAGGGTATATACACTGAACTGGCCTCCACACAACAAGATGTATACAGCACTCTGGGCCGCACCACACTCAACAGCTCAAGAGCTCAGCACACAGGTAAGAACACACTTTTTTGTTTATTTGAGTTTATTTGTATTTGTTATAAATGGTAAATGGCAGGCATTTATATAGTGCCTTTATCCAAAGCGCTGTACAATTGATGCTTCTCCATTCACCCATTCATACACACACTCACACACTGACAGCGATTGGCTGCCATGCAAGGCCCCAACCAGCTCATCAGGAGCATTTGGGGGTTAGGTGTCTTGCTTCGACACAGCCTGGGCGGGGATCGAACCGGCAACCCTCCGACTGCCAGACGACTGCTCTTACTGCCTGAGCCATGTAGCCCCGTTATTTGTTTATTTGAGTTCATTTCTTTTATCTGTGACTTTGCTTGTGACAGAGAAAAGGGGACAAAGCTCCCACCCCTACTGGCTGGCTGCAGTGTGTCTGCTGTCTGCTCTCTTATTGGCTGCCACTATAGCCCTGGGTGTCCTCTGTGAGTATTTCACTATATCTGTGTATGTCCTTAATGGAAATACCCTGAACTGTGATTTTAGAGTGAACTTAAAAAAAAAGGATTTCCTACATAATGTGTCAATCTGCTTTACTATCAATGTGTCTGAGTGGGTATTATGATACAACCCGCCATCGTTTTATTTTTCATTAAGATCATTAGATTTTTACATGAATGCCTATACTTATGCAAAAGAGGCCATTCAAACCAACATGAAACTGTTACACTACTGAGTAGTCAACTAAAATGCCCACAATGTTCAGTTTATATGGTCAAGATGAAACATGTTTGCTCTGATTGTCAGCAAATACTGCATTAATTAGATTAGTAATATAATAATGAATGTTCCTTCACACACCAGACCATAAGGGGACAAAGTGTGAGTCTACGGAGTGCTCAAATACGGTGAGAGAACTGGTGGGGCTCAAAGCCAATTACAGCAGAGGGATTGAAGAAGAGAGGAGGAAGAATAACAGGGCTTTCCTTTCAATGGTAGAGAAACATTTCCAATTTCTGGAAAAATGCTGCCCTGTAAATTCAAACGGTGAGTTGTATTACCGTTAGCATAATCTGTAGATGGAGATGATCTTTTTGCTACTTGTTGGTGGTTTTCTGTTTAAAAAAATGATCTATTGTATTTCTGTGAAAAAGAGATATATGAGAGAAATTAAATTTCTTATTATGTTTCTTAAATTATTTCTTATTTATATGATTTCTTGTTGCAAAGCATCTTGTTTGTTGTGCATCTGTAATTGACACAATCTGTGGCCTTTTCTTCCTGTACAGAGAGAGTGTGCAAGCCCTGTCCACAGGACTGGAAGCTGTTCTCTTCCAAGTGTTACTACTTCTCCGGGGAGGAGAAGAGCTGGGAGGACAGTCGCAGTGACTGCTTAAGACAGGGAGCTGACCTGGTGGTAATAACGAGTGAAGAAGAGCAGGTAAGATACTGTGTGAGTGAGAGACTGACTGACTGACTGACTGACAGACTGAGTGCGACAGAAAAAAAACTAGAGTCACGTAATATTCTATTGTTATTGAAATGTATTAATGTTTCAATGGAACCAACCAAAAGCAAACATTAATTCAATAAAAAATCGATTTAGAATTGAATAGACCAAAATCCAAAGGTCCATGATTATTGGTACCCCTGGTACTTGGGGCATCCACCTCTGGCGAGGATAACAGTATTGAGTCTCTTCCATTAGTGCTTGACAAGGTTAAAGAACACATTGTGTGGGATTTTGGACCATTCCTCTTTGCAGATCCTTGCAAGATCCTTCATATTCTTGAGTTTATGTTGGCCTCTTCAGTTTAGCGCACAGGTTTTTGATTGGATTGAGGTGGCAGAACATAGCTTTTGCTGTCATGGAACCATTTCTGTGTGAATTTTGAGTTATGCTTTGGGTCATTGTTTTGCTGGAAAGTCCACCGACAGCCAAGTCTCAACCTTGTGTTAGAGGCAACCAGATTTTCAGCCAAAATTGCCTGATACTTGGTGGAATCCATCATACCATTAATTTTAACCAGTGCCCCAAGACCTCTGGAATTAAAACAGATTTCTCGGTGCACTTTCTCCATAGGTATGATATCTGATTTCTGTTTCAATGGCATACATGCTGATCCTGCATCTTTTACATTACGTTACATTAACATTACAAGGCATTTAGCAGACGCTCTTATCCAGAGCGACGTACAATGAAGTGCAGATCGAACACAGGAACAAGTGTGAAGAGGACCCTAGAGGACAGTACGGTCAAGTCCTAGCGTGACCATACAGATACATCTGACCAAAATGTTCAGTTTGGTCTCATCTGACCACAGCACCTTCGTTCAATAATACTTTAAATGACCATATGAGACCAAAATTGAATGTATTATTATTATTATGTGCATTACCAGTGCGGGGTGCCGATAATTCTGGAGCCTACTGTACGTGAACTTGTGTAGCCTTAATCAAAAGTACAAACAATCAAGACATATCTTTTAAGTTATGGTCAGGTGAACTGGCAGTCCTACATGTATCCATTTTTTACCATCTTTTACCAACAAAGTATAATCTAAAAAAACCTTCTTTTAAACCTTTATACAAAACAAAGTAGATAAAAACTTAGTAGATTTAAAAAATCCATCCATCCATCCATCCATTATCTTAACCCGCTTATCCTGAACAGGGTCGCAGGAGGACTGGAGCCGATCCCAGCATACATTGGGCGAAAGGCAGGAATACACCCTGGACAGGTCGCCAGTCCATCACAGGGCATACACACCATTCACTCACACACTCATACCTATGGGCAATTTAGACTCTCCAATCAGCCTAGCCTACATGTCTTTGGACTGTGGGAGGAAACCGGAGGAAACTCACGCAGACACGGGGAGAACATGCAAACTCCACACAGAGAGGCCCCGGCCGACGGGGATTCGAACCCAGGACCTCCTTGCTGTGAGGCGGCAGTGCTACCCACTGCACCATCCATGCCGCCATTTAAAAAATCCCAAAATCAGAAATAAACACATAAGAACCCCTCAATCAAAGCCAGGGTACATGTAGGGTCCTACCAAATTCACAGAAACTTTTGGTCAATTTCAGTGTTCTGAACTACAATACATGTCGTTAACAAAAAAACAAAGAACCTGACTCCACAATCTGTGATTTCATTGTCACAGACAGGGCAGCACAGATGGTGCAGTGGGTAGCACTGCTGCCTCACAGCAAGGAGGTCCTGGTGTCAAATTCCGGTCGGTAGGGGCCTCACTGTGTGGAGCTTGCATGTTCTCCCCGTGTCTGCGTGGGTTTCCTCCGGGTACTCCGGTTTCCTCCCACAGTCCAAAGACATGCAGGTTAGGCTGATTTGAGAGTCTAAATTGCCCATGGGTATGAGTGTGTGTGTGAGTGTGTGTGAGTGGGTGCGAGTGCGTGCGTGTGTGTGCCATTCACTCACACTGGTGACCTGTCCAGGGTGTATTCCTGCCTTTCACCCAATGTATGTGTAGCATGGTTGGCTCGGCTGGTTCGCTAGTAAGCACGGATGGTGCAGTGAAAGCGAAGGCTGGTAGCAGGTTATCGCGACAACACTCCCTGATGACGTAACCCTCAAATTCAAAAGAACGTTGTTGCCCTTGGCTAGGGGCGAGTTCGTCTTTAGCTGACTGGTAATTATTTGGACAAGTGAGAGGCCGGGGTTCAAATCCCACCTCGGACTCACCTGTTATATTATATATAATTTCTCACCTGTTACATATGCTGGGATAGACTCCTGTTCAGGATAAGTGGGCTGAGATAATGGATGGATCTGGTAGGACCCTGGGTGTGTGGAATTATCAAAGCTCTTCAAACCTCAATATTTGATCATAAAAGATTGAACCATTTGGTCAGAATACTAAGAAAACCTCTAAGAGAAATAACTTCCCAAAAATAAAATAAAAATCTACTTGATTGTCATAAGATTACCATAACATTAACCAAATGCTGAAATTCTCAAGATTCCCTTTGCCATTGGGATCGAGAGTGTTGGTCAAGGTTAGGTTTAAGCTATCATAGGCAGCTTCTTATCAAAATGGATATTAGAGATAATTAGATCACATCCTGGGACCCTAATGTTATCTCCTAGGAGGAGTGTTTTTTGAGGTTGTTTTAGAGTGAGATTGGCACCTCTTGAGCAAATGGACCAGCATTCTTTGCTGATTCTTTGCAGTCTGGCAGGAGGCATTATGTACAAACTCTCTAAGGCTTCTGACTGGACCTGGTATGCTTGCCTGTGGAAATGTGGATAATAATTAGCAAGTAAACTGGAGAAAAATGTTATGTTGTATTTTGAACAATGGAATACATGACTCATATCAGTGGATACATTCTCAATAAGCCTCATGCTCTGTAACTGACAGATCCAGAATATGTTGGTGTGGACTCTGTGTCAGCAGAGTTAGCAGTGAGAGTCATTATGTGTCTGTGTTCAGGGGTTCATCACCAACAGAACAAGAGAGCACCCATACTGGATTGGATTGACTGACTCAAAAACAGAGGGTGTCTGGCTCTGGGTAGACAAAACCTCGCCGCAGAAATGGTAGGCTTTTATAGCTATATATGAGTTAATATTTTGTAATAATTTAATGTCTATCTTTCTATATCATCATTTTTCCATGTGCAGTATCACTGTTCTAGTTTTTGTGTGTTGTTCCACAGTGTGTAGTTCATGGTGACTACCAAGCACTTGCAAAACCCACAAAATGTGGATTTTTGTATATCCGATAATATTAAACGATGATAATAATATTCTACAAGCATAACAACAAAAGCCATAATTGTAACCAGAGTATACAGTGTCAGGTAGTGCTGTAGCCGTAGGCAACGTGAAGGTGTCACTGTAGTCATTCAGTGGCTCTGCTTCTCATACAGGTTCTGGAGAAGTGGAGAACCGGATGATCATTACTGGCCTGAGAACGAAACCTGGGGCAAAGAAAAAGATGCAGACTGTGCAGTTACCGTTCCTTATGAGAACACGTGGAACGATACCTACTGCTATTCTAATGCTAAGTTTGTCTGTGAGACTGGCGCTCTTTTGTTATAAACAGTCTGCCATGCTGGATGATGTCATTATCATTACTTGGAATCATATCATCATTTGGAAAGTATGTGACTTGAGTGTTGACCTAGGAGAAATGCTTTTATAATGTATAACGTTTTTCTCAATCGCTTTGGCCCAATCCCCGCAACATTTGTCATGTTCTCTTAACTATAGGAGTATTTGCCAAAACATTTTATGTCCAATAAAAGACTTCAAATGAATTCACAATAACCATCACAGTTTATTTTTTCTTTATGAACTTTAAGCGGAAATAGCATGAAGAATTACAATATTGCACAATTGCACACCTGTTTTCTCTTCAGAATGTTCATATGATTGATGACACCTTGGACCGGCCCGCATTAGGTTGTAAGACCATGGTTGATTACATACAACGACATACACAAAGAGTAGTTGCACAGATTGTTTGAGAGTAAGACTATTCAACAGGAAAACACCTTAATCTGTTCTGATCAGCAAGACTTATGCCATTGAACATTGCGCCAATTGTAACTGTGTACTATGGGTGCACCTACTGTACGTTTCACTGAAACCAGAGCGAGAGTTCTTCTGTTTGTTTCATCTTCAATTTGTATCACAAATAAATATATTTTTTTAACCTGTCTTGTTGCCTTTTGCACTTAAATCTGACTTAACCCCTTCACAGATGTGAAGGCAGGGGGGAGAGGTGTCTGCGTGTGTGGTGGTATGACAGAGTGAGAGAGGTGTCTGTGTGCGTGGTGGTATGGCAGGAGGAGAGGTCTCTGAGTGTGTGGTGGTATGGCATGAGGGAGAGGTGTCAGAGTGTGTGGTGGTATGGCATGAGGGAGAGGTGTCAGAGTGTGTGGTGGTATGGCATGAGGGAGAGGTGTCTGAGTGTGTGGTGGTATGGCAGGGAGAGGTGTCTGAGTGTGTGGTGGTATGGCAGGAGGGAGAGGTGTCTGAGTGTGTGGTGGTATGGCAGGGGGAGAGGTCTCTGAGTGTGTGGTGGTATGGCAGGGGGAGAGGTGTCAGAGTGTGTGGTGGTATGGCAGGGGGAGAGGTCTCTGAGTGTGTGGTGGTATGGCAGGGGGAGAGGTGTCAGAGTGTGTGGTGGTATGGCAGGGGGATAGGTCTCTGAGTGTGTGGTGGTATGGCAGGAGGAGAGGTGTCAGAGTGTGTGGTGGTATGGCTGGGGGAGAGGTACATATTCTCTGCATGCCATGACTTCCTGATGTCTGTGACCCATCATCATCATCAGAGCCTGGTTATCATATTTTCAGGTTGTTACGACTGGCTCGTTTTAGTCGTGAACAGAAAAATGAGACACATGACAACAGGGTTACGGGATAACCAATGATTTATTTTAAAAATAAATTACGATGGGGCATGAGAGATCAGTATGACGGCAGTGTTGCATGTAGTCGGTGTAGCAATGTTGAGGGTGCAGAAATACAACCAAAAATGTCTGTCCTACGACAGGTGTGATATTCACTGCCCCCCCCCCCCCCCCAAGCAGCAACACTGGAGCTCATTTAACCCGGAATTAAACTAGCTCCAGGTGCCACTTGTGGAGGGACCACGCCCACCAATCAACCTGTTGGAAGGCAAAAGTGAAAAATGATAAATGCAGCAGGGGGGCGTGACAAGGTTGTCCTACAACTCACACTAAAGCTCTTTGAATTTGAATGGATCACAATGGGAATTGGGGGTTGGGACTAGATTCAGCTGTAAATCATGTTGATACAGTATGGAACAGATACACTCTGTGAGCACTTTATTAGGTATTTATTGGACTTTTTTTTTTAGACTTCTACTGCTGTAGCCTGTCCACTTAGAATTATGATGTGTTGTGTGTGCAGAGATGCTCTTCTGCATACCCTTGTTGTAATGTGTGGTTATTTGCATTACTGTCACCTTCCTGTCAGCTTTGACCAGTCTGGCCAGTCTCTCATTGACAAGACTTTTCTGTCGGCAGAACTGCTGCTCACTGGATTTTTCACATTTCTTTGTAAACCCTAGAGACTAGTTTGTGTGAAAATCCCAAGAGATCAGCAGTTTCCAAGATACTCTAACGACCCTGTCTGCCACCAACAATCGTGAACATTACGTGAAGCTCCTGACCCGTATCTACATGATTGTATGCATTGCACTACTGCCATACAATTGGCTGATTAGAAAATTGCATGAATAAGTAGGTGTAATGAAGTAAAATAATAAAGTGCTCAGTGAGCGTATGTTGGCTAAATGGCTTTAAGTCAAGGGTCCAAGGTATCAAATGAGCCTCAATCCATCATGCTTCTGTCAGATATGCAGTAGATACTACAAGAATTGTTTCTCCTGACAAATGTATTCATATTCACAAAAATATTAAAAACACAATTTGACATTATGTTAATTTGTCTCAAACATTGAAATGGGGAACTACATATAAAAATGCTGTAATTACTACATGGTAAAACCGAAATATAAAAAAATACCCTTTAATAAAAGCTCTGAGTCTGCGCTTTGGCCACGTATGGATTGTTTAATTACAAACAGAGAAAATAAAATATTAAATCTGAAAAAGCAGAAAAAGACAAGGTGACCCCAGACTTTTGACTGTTTTGACAGACTGTTTAACTGTGCAGGTGCTTTTCAGTTTTGGGGTTCAGAGGAACCCAGTACTTAGCAGCCCCTTTTTTTTTGGGGCACAGCCAATCGCAGATCATGATTCACATAATTTACGTATTGACTGTTGATTCTGAAAAGCAGTGAAATGTAACTCCGTAAGTGTTTACATCCTTTACCTTGCTTTACTTTGAGACTGCGGTGAGACGCACGTTTACCTCGTTGCTTTTCAATTAGATGCAAAGCCTGATGAGAACCGCAGGCTAACAATTGTCCCGGAAACCCCCTGAACAGGAAACGTTGCAGTTAGAAATAGGGCTTCTGTTTGACTCATTTGCCCTGTGTGAGAGATCTTGTTCCCGCGACTGAAGCCCATTTATCGGTGCACGGTTGCTCCGTATCTGACCGATGCATATGGTATCAGTGTGGACTGTGCGTCTCTCAGGTTCGCAGCAGGTCAGACACTGGATAGGTCTTGGTGACTGAGAAGCAAAGGAGGCCTGACTGGAGGTCAGAAGGGTAAGAAGTCTTCCAGACACATTACAGTGGATAAATACACATTCGGAGGAGAAATGGAGAGTATGGAGCAAACCGAAAGCTGGACCAGCAAACACACAAACCACCTCTGTACATGCACTGTACATGAACCTCAGAGAGCCCCACAAAGTTTATCCACTTTGTGCTTAGTGTTGCCCAGTTATCTATACAGTACATCTATTATTACATTTTAACCAATTGCTGGCCAGTGTTATGGGAGTGGTCTGAATGGCATGTAATCCAGTATAATCACTGACTAGACCCTCTGAGTCCCTAATTACAATTTGCAGTCATGTAGTGCTATAACTGGGACCGAGATTGGAGGCAACGCTTGCAGGCAGGCAAGTGAGAAGTGGAGCTTCTGTCTTGTCATTGTGTCTTTGTGCTTATTTTACAGGATCTGGTGGAAGGGAAAGCCAGATGACCACTGCATGAATCATACAGATGTACAGTACATATATGCAGACTGTGTAATTACTGTGTCTGGTGAAAATGCATGCTGTACACTAGACCGATACATACCGTTCAGCTTCTTTAACCAGAATCTTGCCAGAGATTGCATTTCTGCTGGTGTAAACATCTTTTATTTTATTTTTCTGATGATTGATCAGTAAAAGGGAAAAAAAAGTGTTTTATTGTGAAGCTAGAGATGTTACTCTTTAGCTTCTGCACGTTTAGTGGGGGAGGTGTGCTGTGCTTCTTGTTCCATAGGGCAGTGCAGGCCGTTGCATACCCTGTAGGCCCTGAAGCAGAAATGTATTTATTATATGCTTTATTTTGTCATTCGGCTGTTATTAGCAGTGTGCAGATAGAAGTCTTGTCCTTTACACCGCTCGCTGCCATGTCGAAGGGCCTGCTATACTTACCTGTGAAGTTCAAGAAGAACTTCTGCCATGACGCTGCCGGTAAGTAAACATTGAGTGGCAAATGGCTTGAAAACTCAAGCTGCCCATGACCTCCAGGGTTCACGGACGCGGTTTAATAATAGCAGCGCTACGTTGGTCTCCAAGGCCTTTAAAATCGATTGCACTGAGGAAAAATTCACTGAATTTGTCATCTCTTTCAGTCGATCAAGCGAAGCAGCTGGATTCCGCAGTGTCTCTGGAGGAACTGAAGGAAGCTGTGGCTTGCAGAAAGAAGGGTAGACCATGTGAGTTTAATGCGACTCCTGAGTAGAACGAGCAGTGTAGCACTCGATAGGTCTCTATTATATACGATGGCACTCTATTTTCACTTAACATAGTCTACGAAGATATCATGAGTTCAGGTAAATTGGCTAAATAATAAAACGTATGGTTCCGTAAATAAAAGTTTCATGAAAAATGAGGAATTTGATCCAATGAGGCGAACAAGTGCTTACAATTTTGAATGTTGTGTCTAAGGTTTTGAAAATTGAGCAGAAGCTTGTGAGATTAGTGTGAGTCGAAGTGATTTGTAAAAAAAACTGTAACTTGCAATGTTTTGCAAGTTCTTCAATAACCAAGCAAATATTTTTCATAATGTGGGTCTTTATAATAGAGTAGTTAAAAATATTGTATTACTTTACTTTTTTGAAAATTTCTAGTAGGGTGCATATGTACCGTCCTGGCTTTGCACTTCAAAAACTTTTGTGATGACATTATAATAATTTCATGAATCTAAATTTAATGAAAGGGGAAGTTCAAAGATGATGGTCCTCAAACCGCCAACTCTGCTCTTCCTCTCTCAGTAACTCAGGGTGAAGATGTGACCAATATTGACGTGAAAACCAACTGTACCTCCCTCCACACTGTCTCCCTGTTCGAATCCCGGTGTAGCCACGATAAGATCCGCACAGCCATTGGGCCCTTGAGCAAGGCTCTTAACTCTGCATTGCTCCAGGGGAGGATCGTCTCCTGCTTAGTCTAATCAACTGTACGTCGTTCTGGATAAGAGCGTCTGCCAAATGCCATTAATGTAATGTGATGCAATACTGACAGGCATCTCATCCATGTGCGTTCAGGCCATAACAACGAGTTTAATCGTTTTATCCGTGCTTATGCTTGTGACTACAGAGACAGAGAAACGGGAACAAAGCTCACACCCCTACAGGCTGGCTGCAGTGTGTCTGGGGCTGCTGTGTGCTCTCTTATTGACTGCCACAATAGTCCTGGGTGTCCTCTGTGAGCATCTCCCTATCTGTGTATGTCCTTATTAGACGCACGCCAAACTATGATTTTAAAGTTAACGTTTACATTTTTTAATTTACTATATAAACTCAATCTGCATGCAGACGTGGTCAAGAGGCTTGGCTGTTTTTCAGACCAACTGGCACAATGGGGAAGAAATGTGAGCTAAGTGACCATGGAATGATTGTTCCATGCCAGGGTGGTTTCAGAAACTGCTGATCTCCCGGGATCTCAGAAACTGCTTATCTCCTGGGATCTACAGGGATCTAAGAATGGTGTGAAAAACAGTGAGCAGCAGTTCTGTGGGAAAAAAAGTTAATCAGAGACCTCAGTGAAGGACTAGACTGGTCAAAGCTGACATGAAGACAGTATGACTGTCACGTTTCAGGTCTGTCTCACCATGTTTTATGTTGATTTATGTTTATTCATGTTGTCTTAGTCACGTAGTGTCTTATCATGTATTATGTTAGTCTAGGTTTGTCATGTTGTTTAGTTTATTTCTTGTTACGATTTATTTTCTCGTCATGTCTAGTTATGTCTCGTTACGATTTATTTTCTTGTCATGTCTAGTTATGTTATCGTACGATTTTATTACCTGGTTATGTTGAGTGATTTCGTCTTAGTTCCGCTTTGTGTTATGTTTCGATGTTTGTTTTTTGTTACGTTAACTGGTCGTGGTTATGCATACACTTTTACATGTTTTTCCGCAAACCTTGCGTTCCGCCTTTTCTCTCTCTCTCTCTCTCTCGTTCTGTCCTTCACTCCCCTAATGTTCTATTTGTCTATTTACTAAAACTACTAACGCTAGATCAGGATTGGGTAGAGACTAACAAGACTAATCATGTGTTCATGTTACCTTATGTTTCTCGTGCATGTCATTTACTAATTTACTAATGCTAGGGCAGGATAGGTTTATTACTAACGATTACTAATCTCCTTGTTAAACTTGTCATCCATCGCACCTGTTTTCCATTTCCTTGCTACGCTCTTACTAATTGTCTACACCTGTCTACACCTGCATTTATAGCCCAGTCGCGCAACTGTTCACTGCGAAATTGTCTGCCTCTGTTTTTTCACGCAACTCTTGAGCATTACTTACTGTTTGATTACACGTTACGATCCACGCCTGTTTACTGACCATCGACTATTGATTTCTGTTTTGTGACCTTCGTTTTGTTTCTCGACTACGTCCCCGCCTACCGTTTTTGTACTTTTGCCCCGCTGATTGTTTCATGGTTTCGACTCCCGCTTCGCCCACGACTACGCCTCTGCCTGCCGTCCGCCTGTTCATCTGCCCCGCTGACAGCTCTCCTGCTACCGGACCTCCCTGCACGCCTACCGACTACGAGATTGCCTCTTCCCTCGGCACCGTGCTTTTTGTTTGTTTTGTATTTGTTTGGCTGGATCTTCGTGTATGGACTTTGCTTGTATTGACTACGCTCCTGGGACTCGTCCCGAATAAAGCCCTAACGGGACTTTATTTTACTATTGTTTCTGAGTCGTGCATTTTGGGTCCAACCCCCACGCACCCGTCTCAGAACAATTTCGCCACTATGGACCCTGCTGACTCAACTGCCATGTTCCACGCCCTCCAGGAACAAGGAGCCATCGTCCGGCAGCATTCACAAGGAATCTCCGAGCTTCACCTAGAGATTTGTGAACTGTGTGCAGAGATGAGGAGGCTCGCCGTTGCGGTCCTGCCACAACCACGGGAGGAACCCACCCACCCACCCACTTCCCCGGCGGTCAACCCCTCGGGAGCCTGGCAATTCCGGGAGCCCCAACAACCCCCCCCCCGGAGAGGTTCGGTGGAGAACCTGAGAGGTGCAAGGCGTTCCTACTCCAGTGCGAGTTTGTATTCAGACAACAGCCCCAGACCTACAACAGCGACGACCGTCGGATTGGCTATGTGATGGGACTACTCAAGGGGAGGGCGTTAGATTGGGCTACGGCGGTGTGGTCCGGGGATTCTTTCCCTCCCCGTTACCCAGCCTTCGCCGACGAGATTCGTAAGGTGTTCCAACACGCATCCAGCGACCAGGAGCCATCCCAGAGACTGATTGCTCTGCGCCAGGGACGGAAGACCGCGGCAGACCACTCCATCGACTTCCGCACCCTCGCAGCAGCTACTAGTTGGAACGATGCAGCTTTGGCGAATCTCTTCCTGGCCAGCCTGAGCGAGACGCTCCAGGACGAGTTGGCGCGACTGGACCCCATCACCCAGCTCGACCAACTCGTGCGCACCACAATCCGCCTGGACAACCGCGCCAGACAACGCCGGTCGGAGAGACCGATCCTTCCCGGCAACCCGTACCCCAGGCAGGGCCCAAGTCCTCGACGTGAGGAGCAGCAGTCGGAGGGATCCGAACCCATGGACCTGTCCCGGGCCGGTACCAGGGTCTCTACCGAGGAACGAGCACGCCGCAGAACCACCGGTTCGTGCTTCTACTGTGGGAGGCCGGGTCACACCCAGGCTCGGTGCTCCTTCAGGACCAGGCGACCAGTAGAGGTGAGAGCAGTCGACAGGCATGAGGGTGCTGACAGAGAGAACCATCGTCCCACGCTCACCACGCTGTTGATTCTTCCCGACAGAACAACCCGGATTAACGCGTTGGTGGATTCTGGAGCGGACGCCAATCTCATCGACGAAGTGTTGGTGTCCGAACTGAACATTCCCACCCTCCCTCTACCCCACCCTGAGAATGCGCGGTCGCTGGATGGAAGGACTTTCTGCCGCATGACGCACATTACCATTCCCTGTCAACTGGTCATTTCTGGGAACCATCGAGAGATGATCCAGTTCCGCGTCATCCAGTCCCCCAATGACCAACTCATCTTGGGATTACCCTGGCTCCAGAAACACAACCCCACGATCAACTGGAGTTCCAATCAAGTTCAAGCCTGGGATTCTAGATGTCATCTATCCTGCTTGCGTTCCGCTCCACCACCAGCAGAGGGAGCACCAGCTCCACCACAGACTCCCAAGCCCTCCCTGGAAAGGGTTCCCACACCTTACCATGACCTGGGCGCAGTATTCTCCAAGATACAAGCTCAGTCTCTGCCGCCTCATCGACCCTACGACTGCGCCATCGAGCTCCTTCCTGGTTCGTCACTTCCCTCAAGTCGCCTTTACAACGTCTCCAGACCTGAAAGGGAGGCTATGGAGACATACATCCGTGACTGCCTGGCTAACGGACTAATTCGCCCTTCTTCCTCTCCCGTCGGTGCGGGATTCTTCTTCGTCCAGAAGAAGGATGGCTCCCTACGCCCGTGCATCGACTACAGGGAGCTGAACAACATCACGGTGAGGAACAAGTATCCTCTGCCCCTGATGGACTCCGCGTTCCACCCACTTCACGAGGCCACCATCTTCACCAAGCTGGATCTTCGCAACGCGTACCACCTGGTCCGGATCCGTGAGGGCGATGAATGGAAGACCGCCTTCAATACCTCTCTCGGACACTTTGAATACCTGGTCATGCCATTCGGCCTCACCAATGCTCCTGCGGTGTTCCAGGCCCTGGTGAATGACGTTCTTCGGGACTTGTTGGGTCGCCATGTGTTCGTCTACCTGGATGACATCTTGATCTACTCCACTAATGCCAAGGATCATGAGAACCACGTCAGGCAAGTTCTACAAAGGCTTCTAGAGAACAAATTGTTTGTCAAGGCAGAGAAGTGCGTCTTCCACTCCGACACAGTTGAGTTCCTTGGGTTTATCCTGGAGAGGGGACAGATCAGGGCGGATCCCAAGAAGATTCTGGCGGTCACCGACTGGCCCACACCCACCTCACGCAAGCAACTCCAGCGCTTCTTGGGATTCGCCAATTTCTACCGTAGGTTCATCCGTTCCTATAGTCAAGTGGTCTCTCCCCTAACCAAGCTCACGTCCCCAGCGGTGCCATTCCGGTGGAGCCCCGAAGCTGAGACGGCCTTCACCAAGGTCAAGAGACTGTTCGCTTCCGCTCCCATCCTGGTACACCCCGACCCCACCCGCCAGTTTGTGGTCGAGACGGATGCTTCCGACACAGGGGTGGGAGCAGTGCTCTCTCAGGTGGCGGCCGCTGACAACCGACTACACCCCTGCGCCTTCTTCTCCAAGAAGCTGTCCCCGGCGGAGAGGAACTACGACGTTGGAAACCGTGAGCTGCTGGCAGTCAAACTGGCGCTGGAGGAGTGGAGACATTGGCTGGAGGGGGCCGAGAAGCCGTTCATCGTTTGGACCGACCACAAGAACCTGGCATACCTCCAGACAGCCAAAAGGCTGAATTCTCGACAGGCGAGATGGGCGCTGTTCTTCGGGAGGTTCAACTTCTCTCTGACCTACCGTCCAGGTTCGAAGAACGTCAAGCCCGATGCCCTGTCCCGTCAATTCAACACCTGTTCTGAGCGTGAGATCCCCGAGAACATCCTTCCTACCTCCTGCACCATCGGATCCGTCACATGGAAGATCGAGGCGGTGATCCAGAGGGCTCTACGGGAGGAGCCCGATCCCAGGTCCAACCCCGGATTACGCCTATACGTCCCCTCAGCCGCTCGGACACAGGTGCTGCAATGGGCCCATTCATCCCTCCTTTCCTGCCATCCCGGCTTTACCCGCACCTTGGCGGTGCTGAAGCGGAGATTCTGGTGGAGTGCCATGATCCCCGACACCAGACGCTTCATCAAGGCCTGCACCACATGCGCCAGAAGCAAAGCATCTCACCAGGCCCCTGCTGGACTGCTTCAACCATTGCCGGTGCCCAGCCGACCCTGGAGTCACATCGGAGTGGACTTTGTTACCGGACTTCCCCCTTCCGAAGGTAACACCACCATCCTCACTGTGGTGGACCGATTCAGCAAAGCGGCACACTTCATCCCCCTGGCTGGATTGCCCACCGCCCAAGAGGTTCTGGTGAGAGAAGTTTTCCGCATCCACGGACTTCCATCGGACATCGTATCTGACCGCGGTCCCCAATTCATTTCCCAAGTCTGGAAAGCGTTCTGCGTGGCCCTCGGGGCCACAGCTAGCCTCTCTTCTGGCTACCACCCTCAATCCAATGGCCAGACTGAGAGGGCCAATCAGGACCTGGGGGCCGCTCTACGCTGCGTATCGGCCAAGAACCCAGCCGGCTGGAGCAAGATGCTTACCTGGGTCGAGTACGCTCACAACACTTTACCCTGCGCTGCCACCGGGAAATCACCTTTTGAGGTCTCCCTGGGCTACCAACCTCCACTGTTCCCTGACCAAGAAGCCGAGATCGCTGTTCCCTCCCTCGCCATCCACATGAAACGGTGCACCAAGGTTTGGAGGGATGCCAAGGCCGCGCTGCTAAGCACGGCAGACCGTAATCGGCGTTTTGCTGATCGCCACCGCACTCCAGCTCCGGCCTACAAACCAGGTGACTCCGTCTGGCTGTCCACTAAGGACATTCCCCTCCAAGCCACTTCCCACAAACTGCAACCCCGCTTTATTGGTCCCTTTAAGATCCACAAAATCATCAATCCTTCCTCTGTTAAACTGTCACTCCCTGCTTCCCTTAAGATTCACCCCACATTCCATGTTTCATGTATTAAGCCCGTATCCTCTCACCCCATATGTCCCCCGGATCCCCCACCACCTCCCCCCCGCATTATTGACAACCACCCCGCATTCACGGTTAAGAAACTCTTGAACATTCGTAAGAGGGGCCGTGGGGTGCAATACTTGGTTGACTGGGAGGGCTATGGCCCTGAGGAGCGTTCCTGGGTCGCTCCCAGTCTCATTCTGGACAAATCGCTTATCAGAGACTTCCATCGTGACCACCCTGATAAATTCCAAGGACCGCCAGGAGTCGGTCGTTAAGGGGGGGGTCCTGTCACGTTTCAGGTCTGTCTCACCATGTTTTATGTTGATTTATGTTTATTCATGTTGTCTTAGTCACGTAGTGTCTTATCATGTATTATGTTAGTCTAGGTTTGTCATGTTGTTTAGTTTATTTCTTGTTACGATTTATTTTCTCGTCATGTCTAGTTATGTCTCGTTACGATTTATTTTCTTGTCATGTCTAGTTATGTTATCGTACGATTTTATTACCTGGTTATGTTGAGTGATTTCGTCTTAGTTCCGCTTTGTGTTATGTTTCGATGTTTGTTTATTGTTACGTTAACTGGTCGTGGTTATGCATACACTTTTACATGTTTTTCCGCAAACCTTGCGTTCCGCCTTTTCTCTCTCTCTCTCTCTCTCGTTCTGTCCTTCACTCCCCTAATGTTCTATTTGTCTATTTACTAAAACTACTAACGCTAGATCAGGATTGGGTAGAGACTAACAAGACTAATCATGTGTTCATGTTACCTTATGTTTCTCGTGCATGTCATTTACTAATTTACTAATGCTAGGGCAGGATAGGTTTATTACTAACGATTACTAATCTCCTTGTTAAACTTGTCATCCATCGCACCTGTTTTCCATTTCCTTGCTACGCTCTTACTAATTGTCTACACCTGTCTACACCTGCATTTATAGCCCAGTCGCGCAACTGTTCACTGCGAAATTGTCTGCCTCTGTTTTTTCACGCAACTCTTGAGCATTACTTACTGTTTGATTACACGTTACGATCCACGCCTGTTTACTGACCATCGACTATTGATTTCTGTTTTGTGACCTTCGTTTTGTTTCTCGACTACGTCCCCGCCTACCGTTTTTGTACTTTTGCCCCGCTGATTGTTTCATGGTTTCGACTCCCGCTTCGCCCACGACTACGCCTCTGCCTGCCGTCCGCCTGTTCATCTGCCCCGCTGACAGCTCTCCTGCTACCGGACCTCCCTGCACGCCTACCGACTACGAGATTGCCTCTTCCCTCGGCACCGTGCTTTTTGTTTGTTTTGTATTTGTTTGGCTGGATCTTCGTGTATGGACTTTGCTTGTATTGACTACGCTCCTGGGACTCGTCCCGAATAAAGCCCTAACGGGACTTTATTTTATAGTTGTGCATTTTGGGTCCAACCCCCACGCACCCGTCTCAATGACAGTAATGCAAATAAGCACACATTACAACAGTGGTATGCAGAAGAGCATCTCTGACCACACAACACATCATAACTCATAGTGGATAGGCTACAGTGGTAGACGTCTAAAAAATAAGTCTAATGTATGCCTAATAAAGTGCTCACTGAGTGTAAATGAAACTGAACATTCTACAGCGCTGACATTGTGATATGGAAGACAGTTAATTTGTGTTATATACTATCGGCAACAGAAAAGATGCGTTTAATTAAAATGAATGAACTAAGTAAAAGACCCCGTCATTGTGTTTACCTTCATTTTGAGTAGATACATGACAATTCGCAATCCACAGTAAGAGAAAAGTAATAATGTATCTTAAAATGTGAACTTCGTTTTTTTTACCGTAAAATTCACCGATTCAAATCCCCACTGCGCCCTTGTGTTTTAGAAATGCGTGCCGGTGAAGAGGGTGCCATTCGTCAGAACAATACGATAGAGGAAGGGGTTGCGGAACAGCTCAGGGCCAACTGTAGCATTGACACTGACGACAATGGACAGCAGCAGGAGAACTACAACAAAATGGCTGAGGAGAAAGGCCTGATACCAAAGAACTACAACAAAATGGCCGAGGAGAAGGACAAGCTGCAGAAGAACTACGACAAAATGGCCGAGGACAAGGCTCAGCTGCAGAAAAGAAACAAGGTGCTGACCGAAGTCAATGCTCAGCTGCAGAAAAACTGTAGCACAGTATGGACGGACTACAATACCCTGGACAATGACAAGAGACAACTGGTTATGGACTACAACGTCCTGGCAAAAGAGAAGATCCAGAGAGAGAGGGACTACAGCGCCTTAGAGACAGAATGCCAAACTCTGACCAGAGAGAAGAAAAGGGTTGAGGAGGAAAGGAGGACACTGCAACAACTACTGGAAGAAGAGAGGGACATGTTTCAGCGATGGAACCGTACCTTTATGGTTGTGTTGGAGAACATGAAACACAAGGAGCAGCTACAGAGGGACTTTGATGCCGTGTTGGTGAAATCCCCCTTCCTGGATCAGTACTGTCCCCTCAGCTTACAGAGTGAGTTGTGCTCTTCTTGTCTCAATTACATAACACACAGAGAACTGGGGGAGACCTCTTTCTGGTGCATTCGTTCACGTGATTTATTGTCTCAAATTATCTTGTCTGCCATACATCTCGATTGGTCAGAAACGTGTGTTCTTCCTGTACAGAGAGAGTGTGCAAGCCCTATCCACAGGGCTGGGAGCAGTTCTACTCCAAGTGTTACTACTTCTCCACGGAGAGGAAAAGCTGGATGGACGGTCGCCGTGACTGCATTTAGCAGGGAGCTGACCTGGTGGTAATAAAAAGTGAAGAGGAGCAGGTAAGATACTGTATGAATGTGACTGTGAGTGAATGTGAATGGGTGGGGGCGACATGGCTGAGGCAGTAAGAGCAGTCGTCTGGCAGTTGGAGGGTTGCCGGTTCGATCCCCCGAAGTGTCGAAGTGTCCCTGAGCAAGATATCTAACCCCCAAAAGCTCCTGACGAGCTGGTCGGCGCCTTGCATGGCAGCCAATCGCCGTCAGTGTGTGAGTGTCTGTGAGTGTGTGTATGAATGGGTGAATGAGAAGCATCAATTGTACAGCGCTTTGAATAAAGGCGCAATATAAATGCCAACCATTTACCATTTTGTGTGTATGAGAAAGTAAAGTCCGTCCATTAGCCACGGTAATGTTGAGGTTTCAGTAAAATTACGTTATGATTTTTAATCTCATTGATCAGTGTGAAGACATGAAAACAAACTCCTTGTTGATATCAGGGATGCTGTTATCAAGAGGCTGTGTGTCAGTTTGTGAACAGCAAGTGTCAACAGTGAATAAATGATCATGCATACACACCAGAATTGTGACGTGATCAAGAGATCATTTTTATTTGCACGATGAATGGAATAAAGTGATAGAACAGTTTAAATAATTAAATGGCTTACCATAATAAGTAGGACAGAACACATTTTACAAAAACCATAAATGTATGCAGCCTATTGTGTGTTCGGTCTTGTTACCTTTACATTTACATTTTAGTCATTTGGCAGACGCTTTTAATCCAAAGCGATTTACAAGTGCATTGGTACTTCCACAAGTTAAAGCAACAAATCCATAACTAGTAAAATACATATGAAGTGCTGTTCTAAATATACAGCCATCATAAGTGCAATTTTTTTTTTTTGAATTTTTTTGGGGGTGTTAGACAAGAGAGATAGGGATATCGGAAAGGTGGGGGGGGGGGGGGGGGGAATCAGGAGGTGGGACTAAGTTACAGTTTGAAAAGGTGTGTTTTTAGTCTGTGTCGAAATAGGGTGCAGTTCATTTATCAGTGTGGTGTGGCCCACGCCGTTGCTCAGTAACTGACAGATCCAGATTGTGTCGGTGTGGACCGTGAGTCTCTCGATGTCTCTATCAGCAGGGTGATCAGTGAGTTCTGTGTCTGTGTTCAGGAGTTCATCACCAAATACACATGAGATTATAACTGGATTGGACTGAGTGACTCAGAAACAGAGGGCACCTGGCTCTGGGTGGATGGAACCCCCCTGCAGAGAGGGTAAGAGTCCTTTCACGCACACTACTGGGCATACATATTTAGACAGTGGAGAAACTGAGTATACTCCAGCACCTCCATATCACATACAACTGAATTAAAAAGCAACTATTATCGTGTGAGGTGTAAGTGGAAATAATGATGTTAAATGGCCACCAGAGTGTGGTAAATGGACTGGATTTACACAGCGCTTTCACACCAACAGGGAAAGGCTGCCATGCAAGGTACCAATGAGCTCATCAGGAGCAATTGGGCGTTAGGTGTCTTGCTCCCGGACACTTTGACACGACCAGGGTGAGGGATCGAGCCGCAACTGTCTGAGTGCTAGATGACTGCTCTATCGCCCCTGTTATGACGCTACCAGTTATTGAACACGTAATATCTTATATATAACATATATATAACTTTTACTGTACATGGGAGGTGTGTATTAGAATATTCTGATTTATAATGATCCTTATAAGCTAAATAATCGCTCACTATTTTCTCATAAGAAACTGCTGTTTGCACCAAATGTAGAGCACAAGCAGGTGTAAAACAGTTTATAAAGTGTAGCCGAACTGTGTTTCCCTGTGTGTGAAAATAATGTCTAAAAATAGGCCTCCAAACAGCACAACAGCATGTCCTTTAGCTTAGAAAGCCAACCTGTACAGGAAGTAATGTGGAAGAATTTGAAAGTAAAAGTAAACATAGAATGAAGCAAATATCTCACACAGCCACCATAAACTACAAAAAACCGACATTAATTTTTGGGTTGCAAATTTGCCCTAAAAACATTGCTCCCTGGCTACGTCGGGGGTCAGAGTTAGGTTCCCATCCTAATTTGAAATGTTCACTGAGCAGTCATGTTCAGGCACGATCCCACACTGCTTCTGTTGAATTATGAGAGAGAGAGAGCAACTGGATTTTACTGAAGAGATAGGCGACAATGGCTCAGGAGGTAAGGGCAGTCGGAGGTTTGCCAGTTCAATCCCACCCTGGGTTGGTTTGTGTGTGTGTGTGTGTGTGTGTATGTGTATGTGTATGTGCGCATTTGTGAATGGGTGAATGAGAAGAATCAATTTTCCAGTGCTTCGGATACAGGCGCTATATAAATGCACACATATACCATTTAGAAAGACGAGCTACAGAGAAGCTACAGCACAGTTTTTAAGAAACTCACATTCATGGAGCAGTACTACCCCCTCAGTACTCACACAGTGAGTGCTGCTACTCTGGTCATTTACTGTTTTATTTTTACCCTCTTACTTATGTTGAAGTAACACAGAAAACTGTTTCCTGTTCTTCCTGTACAGACAGTGAGTGTCCACAGGGCTGGGAGCAGTTCTACTCCAAGTGTTACTACTTCTCCACGGAGAGGAAGAGCTGGAAGGACAGTCGCAGAGACTGCTTAAGACGGGGAGCTGACCTGGTGATTATAGAGAGTGACGAGGAGCAGGTGAGGTTCAGTGAAAGCAGTGAATGGATGAGGCAGTGGGTTATGCATTTATAATTAGCCAATTATTTATGGTTAATTGTGTTTCTCATATCCTGTTGGCTCTTACAATCTGCCAATAGTATTATTCCAATATTAGTTATCTCATTTATCTCATTTATCTCAATTATTAGTGAATCTCATTTATCTGTGTGGTGTGGCTCTCGCTGTTGCTCAGTATCCGGACACATCCAGAATGAATTGAGTCTCTCTGGGTCTTTAACAGCAGAGTGAGCAGTGAGAGTTATTATGTGTCTGTGTTCAGGAGTTGATCACCAACAGCACTTTCCAAAGAGCCTTTAACTGGATTCGACTGAGTGACTGGGGAACAGAGAGCACCTGGCTCTGGGTGGGTGAACCTTTACTGAGGAGAAGGTAAGAGTCCTTGCACACACAGTACCGGGTATGAATATACAAACAAACAGAAAGTGTGTGATTATGTGCTCATGGCTGTAGTTATCTGCTATGGTATGTGCTAATGGCTATAGTTATGTGCTATGGTATGTGTTATGGCTGTAGTTGTGTGTTGTTGTGTGCGAATGGCTGTATTTGTGTGTTGTTATGTGTTAATGGCTGTAGTTGGCTGTAGTTGTGTGTTGTTATGTGCTGATGGCTGTAGTTGTGTGTTGTTATCTGCTGATGGCTGTAGTTGTGTGTTGTTATCTGCTGATGGCTGTAGTTGTGTGTTGGAGCAGCCTGTAGCATAGTGGTTAAGGTAAAAGACTAGGACACCCAAGGTCGGTGGTTCTAATCCCGATGTGGCTGTAAGAGGTGAGCAATTGCCTGAGTCTGAGGTGGGATTTGAACCCTCGCCTCTCACTTGTCCAAATATTTGTTGAACAAACGCTTTACCAGTCAGCTAGAGATGAACTCACCACTAGGGAGTGTTGTCGCGATAACCTGCTACCAGCCTTCGCTTTCACTGCACTTCACCATGCTTACTAGCGAACTAGCTGAGCTAACCATGCTACATAGCCACAATAAGATCCGCACAGCCAGCCCTTAACCATGCATTGCTCCAGGGGAGGATTGTCTCCTGCTTAGTCTAATCAACTGTACGTCGCTCTGGATAAGAGCGTCTGCCAAATGCCAATAATGTAATGTAATGTAATGATTCTGAGCAACATCTGATTCTGAACTATGAATGTTCCTCCGCTGCTAGTCAGTCATTGATCTACATTTTCACTGTCTAAACTCTGCTTCTGCATTCAGAGTCTGCAGCGTCACACAGTGCACTATCATAGACAGCACTATACAGAAAATGTGAAGGAGTCACTGGATCTCTGTAGGAAACAAGAGAGAAACAGAGCTCCTATGTCACATTCAGCGTCTGTGGTTCTCCTGCAGGTTCTTCCTGGGCTATCCTTATGCACTTGATTGTGCCCAGACACCTGTGCATAGATTGGCTGCTCACCTTTGTGCTCAAGACTGGGGATGGATCTGTGAGACAAATGCACTGCTCGCTTAAACAATTTTTATCATTATATGTTTTTGGTTATTTTGTCTTGTGATAGTCAGATGACCATGCCAGGTTTCACTGACAAACCCGGGACCAATAAGCAGATTGAAATGTTACTAATACTATTGGGAATGTGTGGACTACACTGTGCATGCTGCTATTTTAACTAGAAATATCTTAATATTTCAAGCGCAAACTGAAGACGCACCTCTTCAAGCAGCACCTCTCTCTGTCCCTCCCTACCTCCCTGTAAACCTTAATTGTTGTCTTTCTGTGAGTTACTTGTGTATCAGGATATTTTAGTTTGGCTAGGTAAGCAGTGTTTGGCTAGTTTAGGGGTTTGTTCATACATTTGCGTGTTACAGATTAAAAAAAAATAATAAAAAATAAAAAATCAAGTAGGCCCTGGTCCTTATCTTTGTTGTACAGGTAGCAGTTGAAATTGTACTTCCCTTTAGCATCTTTCAGCGCACTTTTCCCTGGTTATGGGTATGCACTTTGTTGTATGTTGCTCTGGATAAGAGCGTCTGCCAAATGCCATTAATGTAATGTAATGTAAAGAAATATTCCTGTAAGACTAATCTTTATGAAATGCATTGAAATTACAATACAAGTGATTATACATGGAGAATATTTTGTTGGCTCTCTGAATATGAATGTTTGTATGAATAATCACACTTCAAATGTTTAATAGTTCTCATTAAGAGACTGTGGGTAGACACCTGCCTATGTCCTCAGCGTGATACTAATAAAAACAGGTCACCGTAGTTTATTAAATCACTAAAGTCACTAAAACCTCTGCATGAGTAGGCTGTGGCATAACTGCCTTGCTCTTTCTCAACACGTAAAAAGCTATTTATTAGGTAGACCTGCACACCAGCTTGTTAATGCAAATATTTAATCAGCCAAATATGTGGCAGCAACTAAATGCATAAGAGCATGCAGACATGGTCAAGAGGTTCAGCTGTTGTTCAGACCAAATAAATACCTAATAAAGTGCTCACTGAGTGTATATGACAGAAACAGTATTTGCTACCTACTGTGTCATGTTATTTGTTTGAGTTTAAAATATAGTATATATTTTATGTAAAAATATAAGTTCGCTCGTTTATCAGTTTTACCTTTTCGATAACATTTGCTTTTCTACTCATGAACTGAAAGGTAATATCATCCTGTGGCTCAGTATGAAATAGGTGGAACTAATTCCACGAATGTGATAAAGAATATGCAGGAAACATGTAAAACAATGAGAAACAAAAGTTCAAGAGGTAAGCGAACCATGAAAAAAATATGACCTCTGACTAATAAGGTGCTTGTTATTAGGGTAGTGGTGACAATAGCTCAGGTGGTAAGAGCAGTCGTCTGGCAGTTGGAGAGTTGCTGGTTTGATCTCGCCCTGGGTGTGTCGAAGTGTCCCTGAGCAAGACACCTCACCCCTAAATGCTCCTGATGAGCTGGTTGGTGCTTTGCCTGGCACATGTATGTGTGTGTGTGTGTGTGTGTGTGTGTGTATGAATGGGTGAAAGAAAAGCATCAATTGTATAGCCCTTTGGACAAAGCCGCTTTATAAATGCCAGCCATTTACCATTTAGTTGGTCACATCCTTATGATACCCTTTGATCCTGTAATATCCTACTCAAGCATCAATATTAACACCACTTGAACCCTTTGTGTGACCAACTGTCCCTAACAGGAAGGGCTATAGCAGAGTGAATGCGTGTGTGCCTGCATGTCTGCGTGTCTGTGTGAGGTGTGGGTGTGTGTCTGTGTGGGTGTGAGTGCGGGTGTGGATGTAAGCCAGTCATAAGTAACATTTGGTCTCATGCGCTGGTCAGCTTGCTGACTTCCCCCTCCCGGAGCATACATTGTTAGCCCCCACCTTTTGGCACACATGCCTGTGGGGGAGAGCTACAGAAGGATTCCTGGAGGAGCCTTCCTGGGCCCCCTGGGGAGCCCCCCTTCTCTCACATTCCTTACAGGTTTAGAGCACAGGAATACTGGAGATGGCATGAAGATGTTTCATGATAATCCCAGGTCAGAATATAGTAATGTTTGGTGTTATTCTGATTGGTTCAGTGCGACTGGTGTAATGGTCTAGTTTTTGTAGCAGTCTACCTTTGATATCATAACCTTTCAGGAGCCGAGGGGAAACTGGGCAAAAGCTGTCTCTGTAGAAGCCATTTGTTTTAGCTCCCTGACCAGTTTGGGAGTTTGGCTGTAAATTATAGATGGGTGACCTGTTTTTAGGACTAAGGCCTAGATTTTGGAGATAAGGAGAAGAAACCAAGCAATCTGGGGTGTCGCCTTTTCTTTCATTCACCCAAATCAGGTTTATCCAAAAGGTATTTTACCATGAGAGGCACAAATACATATTTACAGCATAATGCAGTTATCATGAAAACTCCCAACTACAGCATTCATAGATATGATGGGGCGGCTTGTAGCGTAGTGGTTAAGGTCAGGAAGGGCTGCCATTTGTGAGGGGCCTGAGAGCTGGGGTTTCTGTTTGGTATGGATGTGATCTGGTAAAATCAAGGAATCGGATGAAATACATTTCATACCAAATGGAGTTTAATAAACCATAGTTTCAGTAACTCAAGGGAAAACCTACACATCTTCTCTTGGTAATCATCTCATTTTCCACTCTTAACAACCCCCAAGGGTGGGGGTCTAAATTCCAGATTTGACCACCCCTCCAGGTTGATTTATGGCACTGCCGCCTGGTTTCAAACGTATGATTTGGCATAAAAGCAAGGGCGACAGACCAATCTGGGAGGATCGTATTCAACTTCCCACACAGCATATTGTACGTATATGTAAGTATCAGGAAGATCGTATTCGACTTCCCACACAACATGTCTTGGGTATGTAGGCATGTATGTATGTATGTGTAGCAGGGGAAGACCGTAACCCGCTTCCCGCACAGCACGTTCTATGTATGTGTAGCAACGGAAGATCGTAATCGACTTCCCATATTCCCATAATTCGGCATATTTTATACTCTTTGTTTGTGTGTAGCCAACGCAGGCTAGGTATGATCATTTACTCTATTCTTAATTTGTGCATCTGTAATTGACTATTGGCATTCTAAAGCTAATAACCTACCTGTCTGTGAATAAACTATTTTGTTTGTAACTTGCGTGATCTCCATGACTCTAATTCATCTTGTACCTTTTCAGCCTAAATTACAACTGAATACCCAGGGGGAAATGGTGGCTAAAGACCGACCGATCGGCGGCTTGGTACATCTGTGGGAGTTCTAAGCTGTGTGGCCGTCAAGTTTCTGCCCATTAAAGGATCGGTGACGCACGGCTCTTGTAATTTGGTGCGAAGGGAACCCATGGGTGTTACGGCACTGGTTCCTGTCAAATTAGCTCTAAGGAGCCCAGATAATGCTACGCCGAACTGGGCTCGCAACTATCATGGCAGTTTTGCATGTATTGTGTTGGCTGGACCCTCAGCCTCTGCGTTCTCCACCGAACTGAGATTCAGCAATAATGCTAATCCCGGGAGCATATATTGAGTAATGGTGGCGCAGGTACACTCCCGAGGTTCGCGTAAGTTTCAAACCCAAAATTCTAAACTATATCTTAAATGGAGTCAGATAAACGAAAAAAACTATAGTAACCACTAAGCCTACAATATGGCCCCGTTTGAGAACGGAGAATATTAAGAATTGTATTGATCTGTTTCAGGCCAGCCGTAAGCGGGATATGGGGCAGGTCAATCCATATCCGACCCGTGGCAACGGACCCAGTATATTCTTAAACGTAATTGTGCTCTGCTCTTGGACAGAGGATAGTAATAACCCTACTAATGTTCTCCCAGCAACGTCAGAAGGACAAGCACGCAAAACCCCCTTCGGCCCTCGCTAAATTCCATCATTGGGTTAGCGTGGGGTTTTACATGGATGTGTATACAAAATGAAGGTAAAACAGGAACCACTTAGAGTGAAACGGTTAATGTGTATGATAAATCTAAAAGGCTCAAACTCTCTGCCTGCCTACCCAGACCACTCTAAACAGAGGCTGTGACCTAAAGCCACAAGCCATGCATAGCCTCTAGTACCCACAAGTAGGCAAGTGGTATGTGACTCTCTGCGTTTCCTGTCTTAAATGTATCTCAATCTGCCAGTATCACAGAAGCAAAGTCAGTCAGTGGGCTTTGGCCTGTGTAAATGCCATAGTAATGCTCATAAATATGAAGTACAATGCTTATACTATATTCCATGACTTTTTACAGCTATACAGATTCGAGATGCCAGGTTGATGCTGAAATAAATAATTTCTGCTTCTTTTTGGTAAAACTTTGCAATCATTTGTTCATCCTCTCTTCAACATGACCATGTCTTACAGGAAGTTTATCTTCTTAGTGGTGCATTTCAGTTGCCACCCACACATATGATCTCTAGTTGATTAGATTAAGCGGGAGACAATCCCCCCTGATTAAGGGCCCTGCTCAAGTGCGCAACAACTGTGCGGATATTATTGTGGCTACACCGGAGATCAAACCACCGACCTTGCGGGTCCCAGTCAGAGAGGCAGGTAAGGTTCTGTGAAAGAGTGAAGAGGGAACCTGGCTCTGGGTGGATGGAACCCCCCTGCAGAGAGGCTAAGAGTAAGTAAGAGCTCACACAGTTCTTTGCATAAATATACAGATGAACACAAGCTGTATAATTTGAAACAACATCTGAGGGCACGTTACTGCAGGGCACGTTTTTTGAACCTGGCATAATTGTTCAGAGTCTGCAGTGTCATGCAGTGCAGCAGGCAGTGAATGTGAAGGTGTTGGACGCAGGAGATGAATGGAACTTCTGATACTCTTACAGGTTCTGGGGGATTGGAGAGCCATATGATAATCACTTGAATTGTGCCCAGACTATGATTGATGTGAATAAACGGACTGCTAATTACTGTGCTGATGACCGCAATTGGGTCTGTGAGACAAAAGCTCTGCCACCCTGAATCATTGTCATTTTGTGTTTTTGGTTATTTCATCTTTTGAGAGGCAAATTACCATGCCAGGATTTACAATTGATTGTGGGACCAATAAACAGGCCACAAAGTTACTTTTACTGTTGGGAAAACATGGGATATGGTGCATGCTGCCATTTTACCGTAACTAGAAATGTGTCAGTGAAACTAAGATTTATTAGGAAATTACTGTACTTGCAGAATATATTTAAGCTATAGCTTTTTGGATCTCTGAATATGCACGTACTCTGAAGAGAAACCACATACTTTTAAAAGACACTCTTTAAGAGCAACAGCAATTACCCTGCTACACAAGTTCATGTCTTATGCCTTCATTGTGTGAAAAAATCTCCGAATAGCAAGAGTTCTCATTCATTTTTAAAATGGTTAAGCCATTAAAACAATATTAGCTGTAGGTCTCCATTCAGAGGCTGTGACCAAAAGCCATAAATCATATGTCGCCACAAGTGATACTGTACAGTATGTGACTCTATGGCTTCAATTCGATCACCATTTATGCTTAACTTACACTTAACTTACAAGTGTAAGTGATATTATTTTTCTTCGTAGTCAGTTTAGTAAATAGCTAAACTTTCCAAACTGTGTTGGTGAAGAAATGTATTCTTGCTAATTATTGTAATGACAAATGTTGATTGAATTGAAGTGTATGTGTTTCCTGTGTTACATTTATCTCAGTCCACCTGTATCAGAGAAGCAAGTCCATGAGTTAGCGTTCAGCAAAGTGTGTTTGTGAATGCGACTGTATATTAATGCTAATGAATGGTAAACTGATGAAGTAGCAACAATTATATTCCATACAGTTTTTCACTTTGATGTTAATCTCATAAATTTGTGCTCACTTCTCGAAACCTCAAAACGGGAAGCTCATTGGTTAAAAATATCAATTTTTCATGAAATACTATTGGAACATTTAGATGAGGTGTGGTTCAGCAGTTGCCCAATCTCAATGGAAACTTGTACAAGTTTCCCCAGAAGAGATGACTGCATCAAGGGCTTTATTTGTTTGATCTGTCAATATGCCTGATGTCTGGTGTGTGGATGCCTGTTTAAGTGATCCGTGGTCTAAAACCCAGCTATGACCAGCTTAAAATGATCAGATATCAGCTGTTTCAAAACATAGCTTGAGCTGGTCTGAACCGGTAAACCAGCTACCAGCTGTTTTTTTTTCCCAGCAGGGATTTTAATTGACAGTAAGACATTAGTTCATGTTTTATTCCAGTACAATCTCAGAAATAAAGGTAGAAAAAGGGCCTAGAAAGGTACAAATGCTTGTTGCTGGAGTGGTATTTTATAGGTACAAAACTCAACCCTAGCTAGTAATGACAACTACTTTGTACTTTTTGGGTTGGAAAATGTACTGATTTGTACCCAAAGAGAAAATTACTGGAATTTCAAGCTACATTTGGGAACTTGATCCTTGAAGAACAGTTTCTTTATTTCTTTAAAATTGGCACAATGAAAAAAGAGGAAGTATAACAAATCACACTTTTAAAAAATGAAACAGCACACACCCAACAATGTTATTCATTTAAAATTGTGAATGCTTATAAAGGAAGAAGAGTCACTTTGTTATCATTTCTACTCATGAACTGAAAGGTAACAGCGCCATCTTGTGGCTCAGTATGAAAGGCAGGAAAACCCATGAGTGTGATAAAGAATGAACATGAAACACAAAGTTCAAGAGAGGCACAAATCGTGAAAAAACGGGAACACTAATCTTAGGAAGGAAGGTTATTGTTGTTGCAGGTTTTTTCCAATCACTTTGGTGCTACTCTCACAAGTTTGTGGCGAATTTTAAAAACCTTAGACACAAGACTCAAAATGGTCAGCACATTTAACACAGCCTATTCACCGGTTCAAAACATTGTCATTCATATCTATGACAAAATCTTGCACTTCCAAACTCATTGGTTCAAATAAGTCATTTATCATGAAATACTATAGGGACATTTGTTTAGATCACCAGCACACTGCCAGACCTCTCCGTTCAGCCACCCCAGGAGGTCCCCCCCTCTCCACACTTGCACTTCTCGGTCACGACTGGTGTAATCTACCAGGCCCAAGTCCTTGCATCTGTTGTATTCTGAGCACTTGAAACTGTATTTCCCTCTTGGGTTTTTCAGCACACTTATTTCTGGTTATGGGTATGAACCTTTTTCTAGGTCTTTCCGTATAAGAACGTCTGCCAAATGTGCAAAGAAACAAAGTGCTGATTGAAGTTGATGCAGATTGAGGTTCTGATTGTGAATTGGATATTCAATAGGTGAACAGGTGGTGACGGAATTTCAATTTCATCTTAGGAATGATTTTATTCAAGATGGACGCAGAAAGAAATAAGAAGACAAATGGCTGGATAATGGGGGAGAAGGAGAGAAGTACAGATTTATGGCGGCATAGGGGATGGATGGCGGATGCCTTCATGTATCAGGAAACGATTGCAGGGATGGATCAGACACGCACAGAGGTTCTTTCCCCAGTGATGAGTCAGCTGATGAGTATTACAAATACGAGTGTTTTGTGATTATAAATCAAAATAATTAGACCAGCTGTAATCTCATGGGAACTACATTTGCAACATCTTGTGTTTTCCTTTATCTGTATAATGGCTTTTCTGACCATATCATGTGCAGTCTGTGAGTATTTGGACAGTGACTACAGGCAGGTATGGCCACAGCTGTGATTCATTGTAAGCACCATAGCTGTGGCCCTTTCCTCAATCCCTGGGCGATATACGAGGCCTGTATCCCAGTCTGTAGGACGAGCAGGGCCATTTGGGAAGCTGGTTTGTGGACACTGCTGCAGAAGTATTTTTGTAAGGGTATATTTGAAATTTATCTTTTGTCTTTATGATCTTATTATAACATGTTGGTTTGCAAGATTGGCCTTGGTTTTATTTCAGGAAATTTTGTTCGCCAACCTTCCCTTTTGGTTTCGTCTGATCTGCCCACCTTGTGACTTCATTGCTCTCTAGCGACCCCCACTGGTTGATCAGGATCAAGGGACTACATGTCGAATCTATATATGAAAGGTCTTCCTCCAATTCTACTATATGCTTATTTATTTATCTATTCACAGGCACAACAGCCCAACAATGTGGAGTATTGAATGATTTTTAAATCACTCTGGATGATTTTTGCATTTCTTTGACAAACAATGCATTCAGTGAACACAATTAATTAATTTCTCACTCGAGCTCAACCACCAAAAAAGTGTACAAAAAAGTACAGCCCAATTTTCAAGTACTTGCATACTGATACTGTAATTACCTAACCCCATGTTTATTGGTTACATGTTTGAAAAAGAGAGCCGTCAGTACATTTGAGGTTAAACACTGTTTTCTGATTGGTAATATGAACGAATGAATGAAAGGTTATGGCAGTGTGGCAGCAGGAGCTACACAGAGTTATGCGGCCAATTAAATAAACTACCATCACTGAGTGGCTTACTCTAAAAGCAAGAGTCCGTGGTTTCATTCAAGACATTTAGTCGCCACTTCCACCAATCCTTTACTTTATTCTGTATGTCCAAAGCAGGGACACAGCAGATACAAAACTTATACACTCAAGTTACAATCCACTACTTGACTTGAAGTAATGTCTGACTGTCACTGTTAATTGATATTACATCAATGCACATCCACTCGCCGGACATATTGGCAGATGAGAAACCCAATGAAGCCCTTCTGCTTTTTGAGAGAGTTGTGCAGGTTACCATTGTTAGGGAAAAATGCCCTTTTTAACATTTCACAGGTGAGCATCGTATGATGAAACAGATCCCAGTAAAAACAACGACAACCAAACTTGAATTAACTTTTGTATTTATTTGCAAAGAAATGGCAGAAAGTGAGAAAGCTTACCGGCTTTCTAGTTTGAATCAGACACAGTAAGGCTCTTATACACACTTTTCCAGAGGGCGGGGCTTTACCAAAACAAAAAGACATGAAGCTGGCCACGAATCAGTATTTTGTCTTCTGAATACCCCTTGTCGATCTTGCTGTAAGACCAGAATGTGCAAGCTGAGAAAGGCTGTCTGTCTGCTGGGAGAGAGCCAGAGAAAGACTCCTAGTAATCTCTTATTATTGTTGTTTATCGCCCCCCGGGTCCTCTGGGGAGCTTCTTGGATGAGATGGACATACTCCTTAGCTCCTCACCAGTCAATGACACTCCCCTCATCCTCCTGGGTGACTTCAATCTCAACTCAGAGTCCACCCAGTCTACCTTTCTCTCCCTCCTTTCTTCTTTTGACCATACCCTCACACTTTCCCCTCCCACCCACAAAGCAGGCAACCTCCTTGACCTCATCTTCACATCTTCAAGGAGCTGCACAACAACCAACCTTTCTGTAACACCACTCCATATATCTGACCACTCCTTCATCTCTTTTTCTCTTCCACTCTCCTCTAACACCCATCCATCTCTCCCACCATCCACTGGCACCTGTCGGCGGAACCTACGCCACCTGTCTACGTCCACCCTCTCATCTACAATCCTCTCCTCCCTACCATCCACGGAGTCTTTCTCTCGAATGTCTCCCGATGATGCTGCTACAACCCTCATGTCCTCCCTCTCATCTTCCTTTGACTCTCTGTGTCCCCTCACCACCAAATTAGCTTGGGCCCCCCCCCCAATCCTTGGCTTTCTGATGCTCTACGAGCTGTCCGAACCCAACTGCGGGCAGCGGAGAGAGAAAATGGAAAAGGTCCTTTCTCCCCAGTGATATGGTTTCCTTCCATGCCCTCCTATCATCTTTACACTCCTCTGTCTCTCTAGCTAAGTCTTCCTTCTTTAACCTTCTCCTCTCTTCTGGCCTCCCCTCCCCCCCACCTCCCTCATCACTCACACCTGATGACTTTGTCTCCTTCTTTGAAAAGAAGGTTGACGCCATTCGCAATTCCTTCTCCCAACCCTCTCCCCCTGCTGACCCCAACTCCCTAACCTCCTTTTCTCCCCTCTCTGACTCCGACACATTGAAACTCCTTACATCCCACCGTCCGACCACCTGTCCTCTTGACCCCATTCCCTCTCCCCTTCTACAATCTATATCTAATGACATTCTCCCTTTTCTCTCCTCTCTAATCAACACCTCCCTCTCTTCCGGCACCATGCCCTCTTCCCTGAAGAGGGTCAGAGTCACTCCCCTGCTCAAAAAACCTACTCTTGACCCCTCTGCTCTGAGCAACTACCGGCCTGTCTCTCTTCTTCCCTTTCTCGCCAAGACTCTGGAACGGGCGGTCTGCTCCCAACTGTCCACTTATCTTCTTCAGAACAATCTCCATGACCCCAACCAGTCTAGCTTCAAGAGTGGCCACTCCACTGAGACTGCCCTGCTCGCGGTCACTGAGGCACTCCACTCTGCTAAAGCCAAATCCCTCTCGTCTGTCCTCATCTTCCTCGACCTGTCGGCCGCCTTCGATACAGTCAACCATGATATTCTTCTCTCGTCGCTGACTGGGATGGGTGTCACAGGATCTGCACTTGCTTGGTTTTCCTCCTACCTCTCTGGTCGCTCCTACCAGGTGACTTGGAGGGGCTCAGTCTCTGACCCTCACCCCCTACAAACTGAAGTCCTGCAGGGCTCAGTTCTTGGTCCTCTCCTCTTCTCGCTATACACCATGTGTCTTGGTTCTGTTATCTCTTCCAATGGCTTTTCTTATCACTCTTACGCCGCTGATACCCAACTCTTTATTTCCTTCCCCGCCGATACCCAGGTCACCACACAGATCTCTGCCTGCTTCGCTGATATCTCTGCGTGGATGACTTCCCACCACCTGAAGCTTAACCTTGCCAAAACTGAGCTTCTCTCCGTCAATCGACCTCTCACTGACTGTTGAGGACTTAGTAGTTTCCTCCTCCCATACGGCAAAGAATCTTGAGGTAACTCTTGAAAACTGCCTCACCCTGGCTCCACAAGTATCCTCCACTGCCATAACCTGCAGGTTCTTTCTGTACAATATACGCCGTATCCGTCATCTCCTGACGGAGAAAGCCACCCAGCTCCTAGTCCAGGCGCTCATCATTTCCCACCTGGATTACTGTAACTCCCTCTTAGCCGGTCTCCCAGCATGTGCCAGCAAGCCCCTCCAGCTGGTCCAGAATGCTCCGCCCGCCTGATCACCAGTCAGCCCAGGTCGGCTCTTGTCACCCCGTTTCTCATTGGCCTCCACTGGCTTCCTATTGCCGCACGCATCCGATTCAAGGCCCTAGTGTTGGCATTTCAGACTGCCCCACCTTACATACAATCCTTGATCACTCCCTACTCCCCAGCTAGACCATTCCGGTTTGCCAGCTCTGGTCGCCTTATGGTTCCCTCACTACGTGCACCTGGCGGTCGAGCTGCACGTTCACACCTGTTTTCCGTTCTGGTTCCTCAGTGGTAGAATGACTTGCCTACCACTGTCAGGATAGCAGAATCCCTCCCCCTATTTCGATGCAGACTAAAAACACACCTTTTCAAACTCTACCTTAGTCCTCCCTCCTGATTTCCCCCGCCCCCCTTTCTGATATCCCTATCCCTCTTGTCTAACCTCCCCCCAAAAAAAAGGAAAGAAAAGAATTGCACTTATGATGACTATATGTTTAAAACAGCACTATGTATGTATTTTCCTAGTTTTGGATGTGATGCTTTGACTGGTGGAAGAACCTATGCACTTGTAAATCGCTTTGGATTAAAAGTGTTTGCCAAATGACTAAAATGTAAATGTAAATGTAAGCACTTAATTCAGCAAGCGGTCTAATAATAATAAAGATTATCACTAAAAGGCTATTTGTAATCATGTGATTGTCTTTATGTTAACACCTTGTCAATTAAGAAAATTTCCCTTACATTTCCCTCCTTTTATCATTTCATAATACCATTCAAATAAGGTAACTGCAGCTGAACCAGGCTGATCCTCAGATACACGTTCTGTAAGACGTGGTCATGTTGAAGTGATGAGGAATAAATGATTGCAAAGTTTTTCCAAAAAGCAGAAATGATTTATTTCAGCTTCAAACAGACATTCAGAATTCTACATATTGTATTTTGAAATAAGTTTTAAAAACAAATAAAAAAAGAAAACAAATGGGACAGTTTTACTACATCAGCTTGGTGTTTCTGAGCACTAATGTAGCATTACACATCCTCTTAGCAGAATGCTCAGAGATGGGCTATGTTTTTCTGACTCAGACAGATGGAGATACATTTAACACAGGAAACACAGTGCTACTTCTGGGTACATGTGGCTTATGGCTGTAGGCCACAGCCTCTGTTTGGCGAGCTGCATGTATTCTTTTTTTTTAAAGTATTTATTTTATTAGCAGATGTATAAGACATGATCTTTTGTTGCAGGGTGATTGCAGTTGTATACGGAGCTCCATAATGTTTGGGAGAAATACTTTTTTTCTCGATTTGGCTTTGTACTCCACAATTTTAGATTTGTGATCAAACGTTGTTAAATCAAACGTGGTTAAAATGCAGATTCTCAGCTTTCATTAAAGGTTACAGAAATTACAGTGCTTTTAATACATAGTCCCTCCCCATGTCAGGGCATCATAACATTTGGGACATGCAGAAAGTCATGTTTAGTACTTTGTCGCATATCTTTGGCTGTAATGGCTGTGACCCATAGACATCACCAGTTGTGCAGTATCTGATCTGGTGATGCTCTGCCAGGCCGGTACTACAGCTATCTTCCTGCTTGTTTTGGGGGCGAGTTGTCTTGCTTTTTGTTCAGTTAGATTCAAATCATGTGAATGACTTGGCCAGTCAAGAATTTTCCTGTTTTTTCTTTGAGAAACTCCTTTGCTGTCTCTGTCGTGGCCTTTAGCGTAGTGGTTAAGGTACATGACTGGGACCCACAAGGATAGTGGTTTGAATCCCGGTGTAGCCACAATAAGATCCACACAGCTGTTGGGCCCTTGAGCAAGGCCCTTTTCCCTGCATTGCTCCAGGGGAGGATTGTCTCCTGCTTAGTCTAATCAACTGTACATTGCTCTGCCAAATGCCTTTAATGTAATGTAATGTCTCTCTAGACCAGGGGTCGGCAACCCTGGTCCTGGAGAGCCGCAGGGTGTGCTGGCTTTCGTTGTTACTTGACATTAATTGATCAATGAAAGCCGTTGATTACACAGTTAACTCACCTCACCTGGTTTCTTGGGTCTGAATCGGTTGCTTATTTTAAGGTGGAGACGAAAGCCAGCACACCCTGCGGCTCTCCAGGACCAGGGTTGCCGACCCCTGCTCTAGACTCTGAATATGAACTAACATGTGTCTATATTGTTGATCTATTGTCTGAATATCTATGTCTGTTTTGTCTGTGTACCACTCTGTGCTAAATGTATGTGAACAAGAGCTGTTAGATGCAAAGCAACTCATGGACCTGTCTTATAATAATTTTTAACCAGGTTATGCTTGAAACTCACTCACTTATGTTTAGCAGTCTGAAGATTCAATTCAGGGGGCGCGACATGACAGCAATGACGTAAAACCTTCAACCATACTTCCTCAGATACAATAGACCACAGCGACCATTAGAAGCAGTTTTCAGAAATGGCAGCATCTACAGTCTCCAAAGATTCAGAGGGTATATACACTGAACTGGCCTCCACACAACAAGATGTATACAGCACTCTGGGCCACACCACACTCAACAGCTCAAGAGCTCAGCACACAGGTAAGAACACACTTTTTTTTAAATTTGAGTTTATTTGTATTTGTTATAAATGGTAAATGGCAGGCATTTATATAGTGCCTTTATCCAAAGCGCTGTACAATTGATGCTTCTCCATTCACCCATTCATACACACACTCACACACTGACAGCGATTGGCTGCCATGCAAGGCCCCGACCAGCTCATCAGGAGCATTTGGGGGTTAGGTGTCTTGCTTCGACACAGCCTGGGCGGGGATCGAACCGGCAACCCTCCGACTGCCAGACGACTGCTCTTACTGCCTGAGCCATGTCGCCCCGTTATTTGTTTATTTGAGTTCATTTGTTTTATCTGTGACTTTGCTTGTGACAGAGAAAAGGGGACAAAGCTCCCACCCCTACTGGCTGGCTGCAGTGTGTCTGCTGTCTGCTCTCTTATTGGCTGCCACTATAGCCCTGGGTGTCCTCTGTGAGTATTTCACTGTATCTGTGTATGTCCTTATTGGAAATACCCTGAACTGTGATTTTAGAGTGAACTTAAAAAAAAAGGATTTCCTATATAATGTATCAATCTGCTTTACTATCAATGTGTCTGAGTGGGTATCATGATACAACCCACCATCATTTTATTTTTCATTAAGATCATTAGATTTTTACATTAATGCCTATAATTATGCAAAAGAGGCCATTCAAACCAACATGAAACTGTTTCACTACTGAGTAGTCAACTAAAATGCCCACAATGTTCAGTTTATATGGTCAAGATGAAACTTGTTTGCTCTGATTGTCAGCAAATACTGCATTAATTAGATTAGTGATATAATAATGCGTGTTCCTTCACACACCAGACCAGAAGAGGACAAAGTGTGAGTCTACGGAGTGCTCAAATACGGTGAGAGAACTGGTGGGGCTCAAAGCCAATTACAGCAGAGGGTTTGAAGAGAGGAGGAAGATTAACACAGCTTTCCTTTCAATATTAGAGAAAAATTACCAATTTCTGGATGAATACTGCACTCTAAATTCAAAAGGTGAGTTGTATTACCTTTAGCATAATCTGTAGATGGAGATTATCTTTTTGCTACTTGTTGGTGGTTTTGCTACTTGTTGGTGGTTTTCTTTTTAAAAACCTATTGTATTTCTGTGAAAAAGAGATATCTGAGAGAAATTATCTTTCTTATTATGTTTCTTCAATTATTTCTTAATTATATGATTTCTTGTTGCAAAGCATCTTGTTTGTTGTGCATCTGTAATTGACTGTGGCCTTTTCTTCGTGTACAGAGGAGAGAGTGTGCAAGCCCTGTCGACAGGGCTGGGAGCAGTTCTCTTCCAAGTGTTACTACTTCTCCACTGAGAGGAAGAGCTGGAAGGACAGTCGCAGAGACTGCTTTAGACGGGGAGCTGACCTGGTGATTATAGAGAGTGACGAGGAGCAGGTAAGATACTGTGTGAGTGAGAGACTGACTGACTGACAGACTGAGTGCGACAGAAAAAAAACTAGAGTCACATAATATTATATAGTTATTGAAATGTATTAATGTTTCAATGGAACCAACCAAAAGCAAACATTAATTCAATAAAAAAATCGATTTAGAATTGAATAGACCAAAATCCAAGGGTCCATGATTATTGGCACCCCTGGTTTAGTACTTGGTGCATCCACCTCTGGCGAGGATAACAGTATTGAGTCTCTTCCATTAGTGCTTGACAAGGTTAAAGAACACATTGTGTGGGATTTTGGACCATTCCTCTTTGAAGATCCTTGCAACATCCTTCATATTCTTGAGTTTGTGCTGCCCTCTTCAGTTCAGTGCACAGGTTTTTGATTGGATTTAGGTGGCAGAACATAGCTTTTGCTGTCATGGAACCATTTCTGTATGAATTTTGAGGTATGCTTTGGGTCATTGTTTTGCTGGAAAGTCCACCGACAGCCAAGTCTCAACCTTGTGGTGGAGGCAACCAGATTTTCAGCCAAAATTGCCTGATACTTGGTGGAATCCATTATACCATTAATTTTAACCAGTACCCCAAGATCTCTGGAATTAAAACAGATTTCTCGGTGCACTTTCTCCATAGGTATGATGTGCCTCCCCTTTCATGCATCTGTTTCAATGGCATACATGCTGATCCATATCCAACATTACATTACATTAACATTACAAGGCATTTCGCAGACACTCTTATCCAGAGCGACATACAATGAACTGCAATGATCGAAAACAGGAACAAGTGTGAAGAAACCCTAGAGGACAGTACAGTCGAGTCCTAGTGTGACCATACAGATACATCTGACCAAAATGTTCAGTTTGGTCTCATCTGACCACAGCACCTTCGTTCAATAATACTTTAAATGATCAAATGAGACCAAAATTGAATGTATTATTATTATTATGTGCATTACCAGTCAGGGGTGCCGATAATTCTAGAGCCTACTGTACGTGAACTTGTGTAGCCTTAATCAAAAATACAAACAATCAAGACAAATTTTTTAAGTTATGGTCAGGTGAACTGGCAGTCCTACATGTATCCATTTTTTACCATCTTTTACCAACAAAGTGAAATATAAGAAAACCTTCTTTTACACCTTTAAACAAAACAAAGTAGATAAAAACTTAGTAGATTAAAAAAAATCCCCAAATCAGAAATAAACACATAAGAACCCCTCAATCAAAGCCAGGGGACATGTAGGGTCCTACCAAATTCACAGAAACTTTTGGTCAATTTCAGTGTTCTGAACTACAATACATGTCGTTAACAAAAAAACCTGACTCCACAATCTGTGATATAATTTTCACAGACAGGGCAGCACAGATGGTGCAGTGGGTAGCGCTGCCACCTCACAGCAAGGAGGTCCTGGTTTCAAATCCCAGTCAGTAGGGACCTCACTGTGTGGAGCTTGCATTTCCTCCCACAGTCCAAAGACATGCAGGTTAGACTGATTTGAGAGTCTAAATTGCCCGTGGGTATGAGTGTATGAGTGTGTGAGTGCCATTCACTCACACTGGTGACCTGTCCAGGGTGTATTCCTGCCTTTCGCCCCATGTATGCTGGGATAGGCTCCTGTTCAGGATAAGTGGGTTGAGATAATGGATGGATTTGGTAGGACCCTGGGTATGTGGAATTATCAAAGCACATCAAACCTCAATATTTGATCATAAAAGATTGAACCATTTGGACAGAATACTAAGAAAACCTCTAAGAGAAATCACTTAAAATAAAAATCTACTTGATTGTCATAAGATTACCATAACATTAACCAAATGCTGAAATTCTCAAGATTCCCTTTGCCATTGGGATCAAGGGTGTTGTTCAAGGTTAGGTTTAAGCTATCACAGGCAGCTTCTTATCAAAATGGATATTAGAGCTAATTAGATTACATCCTGGGACCCTAATGTTATCTCCTAGGAGGAGTGTTTTTTTTTTGAGGTTGTTTTAGAGTGAGATTGGCACTTCTTAAGCAAATGGACCAGCATTCTTTGCTGATTCTTTGCAGTCTGGCAGGAGGCATTATGTACAAACTCTCTAAGGCTTCTGACTGGACCTGGTGTGCTTGCCTGTGAAAATGTGGATAATAATTAGCAAGTATACTGGAGAAAAATGTTGTGTTGTATTTTGAACAGTGGAATACATGACTCATATCAGTGGATACATTCTCAATAAGCCTCATTCTCTGTAACTGACAGATCCAGAATGTGTTGGTGTGGACTCTGTGTCAGCAGAGTGAGCAGTGAGAGTCATTATGTGTCTGTGTTCAGGGGTTCATCACCAACAGAACAAGAGAGCACCCATACTGGATTGGATTGACTGACTTAGAAACAGAGGGCACCTGGCTCTGGGTAGACAAAACCTCGCTGCAGAAAGGGTAGGCTTTTGTAGCTATATATGAGTTAAGATGTAATAATTTAATGTCTGTCTTTCTATATCATCATTTTTCCATGTGCAATATCACTGTTCTAGGTTTTGTGTGTTGTTCCACAGTGTGTAGTTCACGGTGACTACCAAGCACTTGCAAAACCCACAAAAGGAGTATTTTTTGTATATCCGATAATATTATTCTACAAGCATAACAACAAAAGCCATAATTGTAACCAGAGTATACAGTGTCAGGTAGTGCTGTAACCGTAGGCAACGTGAAAGTGTCACTAATCATTCAGTGGCTCTGCTTCTCATACAGGTTCTGGAGAAGTGGAGAACCGGATGATCTTTACTGGTCTGGGGATGAAACCCAGAGCAAAGAAAAAGATGCAGACTGTGCAGTTACCGTACCTAATGAGAACACGTGGAAAGATTCCAGCTGTTTTTCTCGTTTCAAGTTTGTCTGTGAGACTGGCGCTCTTTTGTTCTAAACAGTCTGCCATGCTGGATGATGTCATTATCATTACTTGGAATCATCAGGTGTTCAGTAAGTCAGTATGTGACTTGAATGTTGACCTACTAGAAATGCTTTTCTCAATCGCTTTGGCCAAATTCCTGCAACATTGTTGTCATGTTCTCTTAACTATAGGAGCATTTGCCAAAACATTTTATGTCCATTTAATGTCCAAATGAATTCACAATAACCGTCACAGTTTATGTTTTCTTTATGAACTTTAAGCGGAAATAGCATGAAGAATTACAATATTGCACAATTGCACACTTGTTTTCTCTTCAGAATGTTCATATGATTGATGACACCATGGACCGGCCCGCATTAGGTTGTAAGACCATGGTTGATTACATACAACGACATACACAAAGAGTAGTTGCACAGATTGTTTGAGAGTAAGACTATTCAACAGGAAAACACCTTAATCTGTTCTGATCAGCAAGACTTATGCCATTGAACATTGCGCCAATTGTAACTGTGTACTATGGGTGCACCTACTGTACGTTTCACTGAAACCAGAGCGAGAGTTCTTCTGTTTGTTTCATCTTCAATTTGTATCACAAATAAAAATATTTTTTTAACCTGTCTTGTTGCCTTTGTTGGGAGTCCTTCATGCTGGCTTCCTGCAATAAATACTTTCCTGACTCAAGACACAAACATCGGATTTGCTGCTTCCTGAGAAAACGGTCACTTTAATTATTTGGTAAAACTTTGTGTTACCAACAAATTGGCGCTGCGAGCATGAAGGATTCACACAAAAGTATCCATCGAACCATTGGAGTTCGGGGACTTTATACAAGTACATTTGCAAGTATTCAAATTTGGGTGCTAAATACAGTGTGACCTTTGATTGGTCATTCGTTATACAGGGTTGCCCTATAGGCTGCAATTTCTACCGCTGTGTTTTATTGGTTGTCTGTAAAACAATGGAAGCTTCCTGCGGACATTAACATGCATATGTGAAGTTTTTGTAATACACAAATCTGTCTGTCTCCCAACACCTTTTGCACTTAAATCTGACTTAACCCCTTCACAGATGTGAAGGCAGGGGGGAGAGGTGTCTGCGTGTGTGGTGGTATGACAGAGTGAGAGAGGTGTCTGTGTGTGTGGTGGTATGGCAGGAGGAGAGGTGTCTGTGTGTGTGGTGGTATGGCATGAGGGAGAGGTGTCAGAGTGTGTGGTGGTATGGCATGAGGGAGAGGTGTCAGAGTGTGTGGTGGTATGGCAGGGGGAGAGGTGTCAGAGTGTGTGGTGGTATGGCAGAGTGAGAGAGGTCTCTGAGTGTGTGGTGGTATGGCAGGGGGAGAGGTCTCTGAGTGTGTGGTGGTATGGCTGGGGGAGAGATGTCTGAGTGTGTGGTGGTATGGCAGGGGGAGAGGTGTCAGAGTGTGTGGTGGTATGGCAGAGTGAGAGGTCTCTGAGTGTGTGGTGGTATGGCAGGGGGAGAGGTGTCTGAGTGTGTGGTGGTATGGCAGGGGGAGAGGTCTCTGAGTGTGTGGTGGTATGGCAGGGGGAGAGGTGTCAGAGTGTGTGGTGGTATGGCAGGGGGAGAGGTGTCTGGGTGTGTGGTGGTATGGCAGGGGGAGAGGTGTCAGAGTGTGTGGTGGTATGGCAGGGGGAGAGGTCTCTGAGTGTGTGGTGGTATGGCTGGGGGAGAGGTACATATTCTCTGCATGCCATGACTTCCTGATGTCTGTGACCCATCATCATCATCAGAGCCTGGTTATCATATTTTCAGGTTGTTACGACTGGCTCGTTTTAGTCGTGAACAGAAAAATGAGACACATGACAACAGGGTTACGGGATAACCAATGATTTATTTTTAAAATAAATTACGATGGGGCATGAGAGATCAGTATGACGGCAGTGTTGCATGTAGTCGGTGTAGCAATGTTGAGGGTGCAGAAATACAACCAAAAATGTCTGTCCTACGACAGGTGTGATATTTACTGCCCCCCCCCCCCCCCAAGCAGCAACACTGGAGCTCATTTAACCCGGAATTAAACTAGCTCCAGGTGCCACTTGTGGAGGGACCACGCCCACCAATCAACCTGTTGGAAGGCAAAAGTGAAAAATGATAAATGCAGCAGGGGGGCGTGACAAGGTTGTCCTACAACTGACACTAAAGCTCTTTGAATTTGAATGGATCACAATGGGAATTGGGGGTTGGGACTAGATTCAGCTGTAAATCATGTTGATACAGTATGGAACAGATACATTCTGTGAGCACTTTATTAGGTATTTATTGGACTTTTTTTTTTAGACTTCTACTGCTGTAGCCTGTCCACTTAGAATTATGCTCTTCTGCATACCCTTGTTGTAATGTGTGGTTATTTGCATTACTGTCACCTTCCAGTCAGCTTTGACCAGTCTGGCCAGTCTCTCATTGACAAGGCTTTTCTGTCGGCAGAACTGCTGCTCACTGGATTTTTCACAATTCTTTGCAAACCCTAGAGACTAGTTTGTGTGAAAATCCCAAGAGATCAGCAGTTTCCAAGATACTCTAACGACCCTGTCTGCCACCAACAATCATGAACATTAAGTGAAGCTCCTGACCCGTATCTACATGATTGTATGCATTGCACTACTGCCATACAATTGGCTGATTAGAAAATTGCATGAATAAGTAGGTGTAATGAAGTAAAATAATAAAGTGCTCAGTGAGTGTATGTTGGCTAAATGGCTTTAAGTCAACGGTCCAAGGTATCAAATGAGCCTCAATCCATCATGCTTCTGTCAGATATACGGTAGATACTACAAGAATTGTTTCTCCTGACAAATGTATTCATATTCACAAAAATATTAAAAACACGATTTGACATTATGTTAATTTGTCTCAAACATAGAAATGGGGAACTACATATAAAAATGCTGTAATTACTACAAGGTAAAACCGAAATATAAAAAAATACCCTTTAATAAAAGCTCTGAGTCTGCGCTTTGGCCACGTATGGATTGTTTAATTACAAACAGAGAAAATAAAATATTAAATCTGAAAAAGCAGAAAAAGACAAGGTGACCCCAGACTTTTGACTGTTTTGACAGACTGTTTAACTGTGCAGGTGCTTTTCAGTTTTGGGGTTCAGAGGAACCCAGTACTTAGCAGCCCCTTTTTTTTTGGGGCACAGCCAATCGCAGATCACAATTCACATAATTTACGTATTGACTGTTGATTCTGAAAAGCAGTGAAATGTAACTCCGTAAGTGTTTCCATCCTTTACCTTGCTTTACTTTGAGTCTGCGGTGAGACGTACGTTTACCTCGTTGCTTTTCAATTAGATGCAAAGCCTGATGAGAACCGCAGGCTAACAATTGTCCCGGAAACCCCCTGAACAGGAAATGTTGCAGTTAGAAATAGGGCTTCTGTTTGACTCATATGCTCTGTGTGAGAGATCTTGTTCCCGCGACTGAAGCCCATTTATTAGTGCACGGTTGCTCCGTATCTGACCGATGCCTGTGGTATCAGTGTGGACTGTGCGTCTCTCAGGTTCGCAGCAGGTCAGACACTGGATAGGTCTTGGTGACTGAGAAGCAAAGGAGGCCTGACTGGAGGTCAGAAGGGTAAGAAGTCTTCCAGACACATTACAGTGGATAAATACACATTCGGAGGAGAAATGGAGAGTATGGAGCAAACAGAAAGCTGGACCAGCAAACACACAAACCACCTCTGTACATGCACTGTACATGAACCTCAGAGAGCCCCACAAAGTTTATCCACTTTGTGCTTAGTGTTGCCCAGTTATCTATACAGTACATCTATTATTACATTTTAACCAATTGCTGGCCAGTAGTCAGTGTTATGGGAGTGGTCTGAATGGCATGTAATCCAGTATAATCACTGACTAGACCCTCTGAGTCCCTAATTACAATTTGCAGTCATGTAGTGCTATAACTGGGACCGAGAACGCTTGCAGGCAGGCAAGTGAGAAGTGGAGCTTCTGTCTTGTCATTGTGTCTTTGTGCTTATTTTACAGGATCTGGTGGAAGGGAAAGCCAGATGACCACTGCATGAATCATACAGATGTACAGTACATATATGCAGACTGTGTAATTACTGTGTCTGGTGAAAATGCATGCACTAGACCGATACATACCGTTCAGCTTCTTTAACCAGAATCTTGCCAGAGATTGCATTTCTGATGATTGATCAGTAAAAGGGAAAAAAAAGCGTTTTATTGTGAAGCTAGAGATGTTACTCTTTAGCTTCTGCACGTTTAGTGGGGGAGGTGTGCTATGCTTCTTGTTCCATAGGGCAGTGCAGGCCGTTGCATACCCTGTAGGCCCTGAAGCAGAAATGTATTTATTATATGCTTTATTTTGTCATTCGGCTGTTATTAGCAGTGTGCAGATAGAAGTCTTGTCTTTCACACCGCTCGCTGCCATGTCGAAGGGCCTGCTATACTTACCTGTGAAGTTCAAGAAGAACTTCTGCCATGACGCTGCCGGTAAGTACACATTGAGTGGCAAATGGCTTTAAAACTCAAGCTGCCCATGACCTCCAGGGTTCACGGACGCGGTTTAATAATAGCAGCGCTACGTTGGTCTCCAAGGCCTTTAAAATGGATTGCACTGAGGAAAGAAAAGTTTTCCATCATTCACTGAATTTGTCATCTCTTTCAGTCGATCAAGCGAAGCAGCTGGATTCCGCAGTGTCTCTGGAGGAACTGAAGGAAGCTGTGGCTTGCAGAAAGAAAGGTAGACCATGTGAGTTTAATGCGACTCCTGAGTAGAACGAGCAGTGTAGCACTCGATAGGTCTCTATTATATAGGACGGCACTCTATTTTCACTTAACATAGTCTACGAAGATATCATGAGTTCAGATAAATTGGCTAAATAATAAAACGTATGGTTCCGTAAATAAATGTTCCTATAATTTTTCATGAAAAATGAGGAATTTGATCCAATGAGGCGAACAAGTGCTTACAATTTAGAATGTTGTGTCTAAGGTTTTGAAAATTGAGCAGAAGCTTGTGAGATTAGGGTCGAAGTGATTTGTAAAAAAAACTGTAACTTGCAATGTTTTGCAAGTTCTTCAATAACCAAGCAAATATTTTTCATAATGTGGGTCTTTATAATAGAGTAGTTAAAAATATTGTATTACTTTACTTTTTTGAAAATTTCTAGTCGGGTCCATATGTACCGTCCTGGCTTTGCACTTCAAAAACTTTTGTGATGACATTATAATAATTTCATGAATCTAAATTTAATGAAAGGGGAAGTTCAAATATGATGGTCCTCAAACCGCCAACTCTGCTCTTCCTCTCTCAGTAACTCAGGGTGAAGATGTGACCAATATTGACGTGAAAACCAACTGTACCTCCCTCCACACTGTCTCCCTGTTCGAATCCCGGTGTAGCCACGATAAGATCCGCACAGCCATTGGGCCCTTGAGCAAGGCTCTTAACTCTGCATTGCTCCAGGGGAGGATTGTCTCCTGCTTAGTCTAATCAACTGTACGTCGTTCTGGATAAGAGCGTCTGCCAAATGCCATTAATGTAATGTGATGCAATACTGACAGGCATCTCATCCATGTGCGTTCAGGCCATAACAACGAGTTTAATCGTTTTATCCGTGCTTATGCTTGTGACTACAGAGACAGAGAAACGGGGACAAAGCTCCCACCCCTACAGGCTGGCTGCAGTGTGTCTGGGGCTGCTGTGTGCTCTCTTTTTGACTGCCACAATAGTCCTGTTTTTCAGACCAACTGGCACAATGGGGAAGAAATGTGAGCTAAGTGACCATGGCATGATTGTTGGTGCCAGGGTGGTTTCAGAAACTGCTGATCTCCCGGGATCTCAGAAACTGCTTATCTCCTGGGATCTACAGGGATCTAAGAATGGTACGAAAAACAGTGAGCAGCAGTTCTGTGGGAAAAAAAGCCTTGTTAATCAGAGACCTCAGTGAAGGACCAGACTGGTCAAAGCTGACATGAAGACAGTATGACAGTAATGCAAATAAGCACACATTACAACAGTGGTATGCAGAAGAGCATCTCTGACCACACAACACATCATAACTCATAGTGGATAGGCTACAGTGGTAGAAGTCTAAAAAATAAGTCTAATGAATGCCTAATAAAGTGCTCACTGAGTGTAAATGAAACTGAACATTCTACAGCGCTGAGATTGTGATATGGAAGACAGTTAATTTGTGTTATATACTATCGGCAACAGAAAAGATGCGTTTAATTAAAATGAATGAACTAAATAAAAGACCCTGTCACTGTGTTTACCTTCATTTTGAGTAGATACATGACAATTCGCAATCCACAGTAAGAGAAAAGTAATAATGTATCTTAAAATGTGAACTTTGTTTTTTTTTAACCGTAAAATTCACCGATTCAAATCCCCACTGCGCCCTTGTGTTTTAGACATGCGTGCCGGTGAAGAGGGTGCCCTTCGTCAGAACGATACGATAGAGGAAGGGGTTGCGGAACAGCTCAGGGCCAACTGCAGCATTCACACTGACGACAATGGACAGCAGCAGGAGAACTACAACAAAATGGCCGAGGAGAAATGCCTGATACAAAAGAACTACAACAAAATGGCCGAGGGGAAGGACAAGCTGCAGAAGAACTACGACAAAATGGCCGAGGACAAGGCTCAGCTGCAGAAAAGAAACAAGGTGCTGACCGAAGTCAATGCTCAGCTGCAGAAAAACTGCAGCACAGTATGGAAGGACTACAATACCCTGGACAATGACAAGAGACAACTGGTTACGGACTACAACGTCCTGGCAAAAGAGAAGATCCAGAGAGAGAGGGACTACAGCGCCTTAGAGACAGAATGCCAAACTCTGACCAGAGAGAAGAAAAGGGTTGAGGAAGAAAGGAAGACACTGCAGCAACTACTGGAAGAAGAGAGGGACATGTTTCAGCGATGGAACCGTACCTTTATGGTTGTGTTGGAGAACATGAAACACAAGGAGCAGCTACAGAGGGACTTGCCGTGTTGGCAAAATCCCCCTTCCAGGATCAGTACTGTCCCCTCAGCTTACAGAGTGAGTTGTGCTCTTCTTGCCTCAATTACATAACACAGAGAGAACTGGGGGAGACCTCTTTCTGGTGCACTCGTTCACGTGATTGTCTCAAATTATCTTGTCTGCCATACATCTCGATTGGTCAGAAACGTGTGTTCTTCCTGTACAGAGAGAGTGTGCAAGCCCTGTCCACAGGGCTGGGAGCAATTCTACTCCAAGTGTTACTACTTCTCCACGGAGAGGAAGAGCTGGATGGACGGTCGCAGTGACTGCATTAAGCAGGGAGCTGACCTGGTGGTAATAAAGAGTGAAGAGGAGCAGGTAAGATACTGTATGAATGTGACTGTGAGTTAATGTGAATGGGTGGGGGCGACATGGCTGAGGCAGTAAGAGCAGTTGTCTGGCAGTTGGAGGGTTGCCGGTTCGATCCCCCGCCCGGGCTGTGTTGAAGTGTCCCTGAGCAAGACATCTAACCCCCAAAACTCCTGACGAGCTGGTCGGCGCCTTGCATGGCAGCCAATCGCTGTCAGTGTGTGAGTGTCTGTGAATGTGTGTATGAATGGGTGAATGAGAAGCATCAATTGTATAGCGCTTTGAATAAAGGCGCAATATAAATGCCAACCATTTACCGTTTTGTGTGTATGAGAAAGTAAACAGAACACATTTTACAAAAAGCATAAATGTATGCAGCCTATTGTGTGTTCAGTCTTGTTACCTTTACATTTACATTTTAATCATTTGGCAGATGCTTTTAATCCGAAGCGATTTACAAGTGCATAGGTACTTCCACAAGTTAAAGCAACACATCCATAACTAGTAAAATACACATGAAGTGCTGTTCTAAACATACAGCCATCATAAGTGCAATTTTTATTTTTTTAATATATTTTTTTGGGGGTGTTAGACAAGAGGGATAGGGATATCGGATCAGGAGGTGGGACTAAGTTACAGTTTGAAGAGGTGTGTTTTTAGTCTGTGTCGAAATAGGGTGCAGTTCATTTATCAGTGTGGTGTGGCCCACGCCGTTGCTCAGTAACTGACAGATCCAGATTGTGTCGGTGTGGACCGTGAGTCTCTCGATGTCTCTATCAGCAGGGTGATCAGTGAGTTCTGTGTCTGTGTTCAGGAGTTCATCACCAAATACACATGAGATTATAACTGGATTGGACTGAGTGACTCAGAAACAGAGGGCACCTGGCTCTGGGTGGATGGAAGCCCCCTGCAGAGAGGGTAAGAGTCTTTTCATGCACAGTGCTGGGCATACATATTTAGACAGTGGAGAAACTGAGTATACTCCAGCTCCTCCATATCACATACAACTGAATTAAAAAGCAACTATTATCGTGTGAGGTGTAAGTGTAAATAATGATGTTAAATGGCCACCAGAGGGTGGTAAATAGACTGGATTTACACAGCGCTTTCACACCAACAGGGAAAGGCTGCCATGCAAGGTACCAATGAGCTCATCAGGAGCAATTGGGCGTTAGGTGTCTTGCTCCCGGAGACTTTGACACAACCAGGGTGAGGGATCGAGCCGCAACTGTCTGAGTGCTAGATGACTGCTCTATCGCCCCTGTTATGACGCTACCAGTTATCATTGAACACGTAATATCTTATATAAAACTTTCTAAGTAATTCATTCATTGGAGACAAATAAAAAAGAACCTAATTTCTACACAGCACGAATGAACTGTAGTGTACTGCACATGGGAGGCATGTATTAGAATATTCTGATTTATAATTATCCTTATAAGCTAAATAATCGCTCACTATTTTCCCATAAGAAACTGCTGTTTGCACCAAATGTAGAGCACAAGCAGGTGTAAAACAGTTTATAAAGTGTAGACGAGCTGTGTTTCCCTGTGTGTGAAAATAATGTGGAAAAATAGGCCTCCAAACAGCACAACAGCATGTCCTTTATAGTTTAGAAAGCCAACCTGTACAGGAAGTAATGTGGAAGAATTTGAAAGTAAAAGTAAACATAGAATGAAGCAAATATCTCACACAGCCACCATAAATTATAAAAAACCGACATTAATTTTTCGGTTGCAAATTTGCCCTAAAAACATTGCTCCCTGGCTACGTCGGGGGTCAGAGTTAGGTTCCCATCCTAATTTGAAATGTTCACTGAGCAGTCATGTTCAGGCACGATCCCACACTGCTTCTGTTGAATTAAATACGTCCGCAGAAACAAGTGATGTTGCCGGCTTGCTTCTTCACACCACCGTCGGACGAAGACATTTCATATTCCTCTTTGACATGCAGTCCATGGGGACAAAATGAACCAGCGGGAGGTACTATACACTGAACCCTCCCATACTGGTAGCTCCACAGGGTGATACAATTGCCAACTGTGCGTTGCCCTATGGTGCTTCCAGCCACAATCAGCACGGGCATGATCTGGATTTGGTCCATGACTGTGGGGCTCATCCATGCACCTGCCTTAGCCCAATGAGCCACCCGGCAGCCTGTGTCTCTGTGCTTATCTTACAGGTTCTGGAGGAACGGACAGCCGGACGACCATTTCTGGTTTGACTGTCGCACGCAGTACCAGGACGCAGACTGTGTGGTGACTGTGCCCGGTGAGAGTGCATGGATGGACACGCACTGCTACTCGTACCACAGGTTCATCTGCGAGACTGACGCTCTGCTGCTTTAAAACACCACTTCCTTTGATGCCAAGTGGGAAATCTGGGAAATTTGGTTCAAGAACATATGTAATCATTTTCCTCATTTTCCAAGGATGTTGAAAATATCAAAACGTTATGACCAGACCAGGACTGTACCTATGTTTGAGAGGTGAGGCCTTAAAGGGAACAAAACAGAGACTGGCATAGAGACACAGAATACATTTCCATGTTGTGAAATAGTGTAGTGTGAAATACTGTGATATAGATTTGTGTTTCCCAAATGCATGCACATGTTTGCATTGAGACACTCTAATCCAGACAATTTTACACAGATTGCATTTTTACACACAATCCATTCATACAACTGGCTAATTTGACCAAAGTAATTCAGTTGGAGTGCTTTGCTTAATAGTACAACGGCACCACTGCAGTCAGGAATCAAATCCACAACATTTGGGTTAACTGCCAGGCTCCCAGACCATTGGACTCCAATCTAACCCTCCAATCAGGGGCCCCAGCTACACGACAGCCCTCCAATCAGACGCCCCACCGATGTTCTCACTTACTGGACATGTTTGTAATGATCCCTCAGTGAATCATGGACTGATAAAAATGAGTAGAAATTAATCCTAATCATAAAAAGCCTGTAAAGATGGTAAACAAAAAGTTTAGTCTATTAAAAACAACCAGCTTTTAAATGTTGTTTTATTTTCATTATTTAAATATGTGTCCTGATTTTGGAATAATAAAGTAATATAAATAAATGACTCTAACTATTATTGGTGGAACTGGTTTGAAGTTGATAAAAAACTGATATTAAAGAATTATGGGATTTATTGACTGAGGAGGCCCAGGGGGACCATGAAGCAGTCAGGGGGGCCCATGGAAAATCAGAAAATACAGTGTCGAAAATTGGCTCAAAATAATAATGTTTTTAAGTTTTGACCAATAAGTTCCTTTAGTCTTTCACTATGGCTCAGTTCTTGGGCTCCTGCGGAGGCAGGTCACAGTGACGCCCCTGTTACTGTAGCTTTCAAGGACACACCGATCGTGCAGATAACTGTGAAATTGTGAATGACCAAGTGTTACAAGACAATAAGGAAGGTGACAATCCACCATTATGTATTTGAGTAAGAGAATATGTTATCAGTGCGCATCAGTGATGAGCGCATACAGGTAATTGGTGACAACCTGCCATTCTGGCTCATCGTTAACATATCGTTAACGTTGCATTTTCTATCAAGTAACTTCAATCTCTCTCTTTTAGCGAATATGTGGGCACATTATCATGAATTATCTCTTGTTCTGTTAGTGGTCAGGCAATGTCACGGTGCTCAATACGTATCCGCAATGTTCTGGTTGGCTGGTTTCAGACCAAACAGGTATGAGGGTACAAGCAGTTGGCAGTGTCATTCTCACTCAGAATATATTCAAATATTCCTCCTTATGAATAAAGATATTTCTGTATTTTAATGTTTTTGAGCAGCACTACTGTGTGCCTTAACAGGATGGGCCACAGCCTACTTGGTTCTATTTTGAAAGTAGAAACAGATGTTATTCCAAAACAAAAAGTGTTATGTTCCTTTTTTTCCTTCCCTTGCATCTGTGTTTCTCTCCTATACATTTTAATGCTGTCTTCCATACCATTTAAAATTTTAATTTGCAAAGTAAAGATATAGATTTAACACGGAAATTGGCCACAGTGCAGGACATTACATATACATGTTAATTAAAAGGCACACAAGCCGTGTGGTCTGTGATGCATCATTCAACAGGAAATGTCTTAACTAGTGCAATGGTGACACACACGCCCACACACATGGGCTCACACACACACACACACACACACACACACACACACACACACACACACTATATACACTCACCTAGCTCTTTATTAGGTATTCATTAGACTTATTCTTTAGACTTCTACTGCTGTAACCTATCCACTTCGAGAGATGGGTGTGTTCAGAGCTGCTCTTCTGCATACCACTGTCATTTGCATTACTGTCACCTTCCTGTCATACTTTGCAACTCTAGAGACTAATGTGCATGAAAATCCCAGGAGATCTGTCATGTTTCAGGTCTGTCTTGCCCTGTTTTATGTTTTATCATTTGTCTTTGTCACATATTGTCTTATCATGTATTATGTTAGTCTAGGTTCGTCATGTTGTTTAGTTTGTTTCTTGTTATGATTAATTTTCTTGTCATGTCTTGTTATGTTTCGTTACAATTATTTTTACCTTGTTATGTTGAGTGGTTATCGTCTTAGTTCGTTTAGTGTTTTGTTTTGATTTATGTTTATTGTTACGCAGACTGGTCGTTGTTTCAACATACACTTTTACATGTCTTTCCGCAAACCTTGAGTTCCGGCTTTCTCTCTCTCTCTTTCTGTCACTCACACCCTAATTGTTTCTATTTGTCTATTTACTAAAACTACTAATGCTAGATCAGGATTGGGTAAAACAGTCTAATCATGTGTTCATGTTACCTTACGTTTCTCGTGCATGTCATTTACTAATTTACTAATGCTAGGGCAGGATAGGTTTATTACTAACGATTACTAATTATCTTGTTAAACTTGTCATCCATCGCACCTGTTTTCCATTCCCTTGCTGCTCTCTAATTAATTGTCTACACCTGTCTACACCTGCATTTATAGCCCAGTCGCACTTCTGTTCGTTGCGAAATTGTCTGCCTCTTGTCCGTCAAAGCAGCGCATGAGCATTATTACCGTTGATTACACGTTAAGATCCGAGCCTGTTTATCGACCACCGTTATTGATTTCTGTTTCGTTGACCATCGTTTGTTTTTGACCACATCCTCGCCTACTGCTTTTGTACCTTTGCCTCGCTGTTTGTTTTATGGTTTTGACTTCCGCATCGCCCTCGACTACGACTCTGCCTGCCGTCCGCCTGTACTTCTACCCCGCTGACCTGCTCTCCTGCTACCGGACCTCCCTGCACGTCTACCGACTACGAGTTTGCTTCTTCCCTCGGCACCGTGTTTTCTGTATTTATTGTTTTATTCGCTGGATCTACTTGTATGCTTGTTTTGACTACGCTTCTGGGATTCGTCCCGAATAAAGCCCTGGCGGGACTTTATTTTATTATTCTTTCTGAGTCGTGCATTTTGGGTCCAACCCCCACTCACCCGTCTCAAGATCAGCAGTTTCTGAGATTCTGCCACCAACAATTATTCCACAGAAAAAAGTTACTTGCATTACATTTTTTTCCCATTCTGATGGTGCATGTGATTAACTGAAGCTCCGGACCCATACCTGCGTGATTGTATGCATTGCACTGCTGCCACAAAATTGGATGATTAGATAATTGCATGAATAAGTAGGTGTAATGAAGTAAAAGTGTTCCTAATAAATATCTCAGTGAGTGTATATACTATATTGTAGAGGAACTTGAATGACCCGAATGAAGTAAGAAATGAGATTACTGATCCTTGCCCCCGTTCTCTCTCAGTAACTCAAGATGAAGATGTAACCTATTCTGAGGTGAAACCTACCAACCATACCTCCTCCTGCACAGTGTCCCACTGTGGCTCCGCAGGTCAGTAAGCCCCTCTGTGGTTCAGCAGTTCAGTAAGCCCCTCTGTGGTTCAGCAGGTCAGTAAGCCCCTCTGTGGATGAGCATATTAAAAGTGACATCTGTATTTGGTGTAAATTAATTTAAATCTTTAATAATTGTTTCCACTCTAACAGATTGACTCCATTTGCAATGAGTTGTTGAGATGAGACACACCAGCTATGGATACGAATGGTTCTGAGTTAATTGATGGTTTGTATTATTTAACAATATGAGCACACTAATCTGCAATGTTATTCATTTAAAATTGTGAATGCTTATAAAGGAAGTCACTTTGTTATTTTCTTAATTTGTAATTTTTGCTTTTCTACTCATGAATTGAAAGGTAACAGCGCCATCCTGTGGCTCAGTATGAAAGGCAGCAAAGCCCATGAGCGTGAAAAAGAATGAACATGAAACACAAAGTTCAAGAGGGGCACAAATCATGAAAAAACGGGAACACTAATCTCAGGAAGGAAGGTTATTGTTGTTACAGATTTTTTCCAATCACTTTGGTGCTACTCTCACAAGTGTGTGGCGAATTTTAAAAACCTTTGACACAAGACTCAAAATGGTCAGCACATTTAACACAACCTATTCACCGGTTCAAAACATTGTCATTCATATCTATGACGAAATCTTGCACTTCAAAATTCAGCCACCCCAGGAGGTCCCCCCCTCACCACACTTGCACTTCTCGGTCACGACTGCTGTAATCTACCAGGCCCAAGTCCTTGCATCTGTTTTATTCTGAGCACTTGAAACTGTATTTCCCTCTAGGGTTTTTCAGAACACTTATCTCTGGATATGGGTATGAACCTTTTTCTAGGTTGTTCTGGATAAGAGTGTCTGCCAAATGTGCAAAGAAACAAAGTGCTGATTGAAGTTGATGCAGATTGAGGTTCTAATTATGAATTGGATATTCAATAGGTGAACAGGTGTTCAGGGAATTTCATCTTTGGAATGATTGACGCAGAAAGAAAGAAGAAGACAAATGGCTGGATAATGTAGGGGAGAAGGAGAGAAGAACAGATTTCTGGTGGCAGGGGATGGATGGCGGATGCCTGGATATATCAGGAAACGATTGCAGGGATGGATCAGACACGCACAGAGGTTCTTTCCCCAGTGAGGAGTCAGCTGATGAGTATTACAAATACGAGTGTTTTGCGATTATAAATCTAAATAATTAGACAAGCTGTAATCTCATGGGAACTACATTTTCAACATCTTGTGTTTTCCTTTATCTGTATAATGGCATGTGCAGTCTGTGAGTATTTGGACAGTGACTACAGGCAGGTATGGCCACAGCTGTGATTCATTGTAAGCACCATAGCTGTGGCCCTTTCCCCAATCCCTGGGCGATATACGAGGCCTGTATCCCGGTCTGTCGGATGAGCAGGGCCATTTGGGAAGCTGGTTCGTGGACACTGCTGCAGGAGGATTTTTGTAAGGGTATATTTGAAATTCTTCTTCATGGTGTCATTATAACATGTTGGTTTGCAAGATTGGCCTTGTTTTTATTTGAGGAAGTTTTGTTACATTTTTGTAAATAAAAGGCAGTTCGCCAACCTTCCCTTTTGGTTTCCTCTGACCTGCCCACCTCGTGACTCCATTGCTCTCTAGCGACCCCCACTGGCTGATCAGGATCCAGGGACTACATGTCAAATCTATATATGAAAGGTCTTCCTCCAATTCTACTATATGCTTATTTATTTATCTATTCACAGGCACAACAGCCCAACAATGTGGAGTATTGAATGATTTTTGAATCATTCCGGATGATTTTTGCATTTCTTTGACAAAAAATGCATTCAGTGAACACAATCACCAAAAAAAAGTGTCTAAGTACAGCCCAATTTGCAAGTACTTGCATACTGATACTGTTATTACCTAACCCCATGTTTATTGGTTACATGTTTGAAAAAGAGAATTGTCAGTACATTTGCGGTTAAACACTGTTTTCTGATTGGTAAAAGAGGCTGCTATATGAACGAATGAACAAAAGGTTACGGCAGTGTGGAAGCAGGAGCTACACAGTGTTTCAAGACATTTAGTCGCCACTTCCACCAATCCTTTACTTTATTCTGTATGTCCAAAGCAGGGATACAGCAGATACAAAACCAATACACTCAAGTTACAATGCACTACTTGACTTGAAGTAATGTCTGACTGTCACTGTTAATTGATATCACATCAACGCACCTATTGGCAGATGAGAAACCCCATGAAGCCCTTCTGCTTTTTGAGAGAGTTGTGCAGGTTACCATTGTTAGGGAAAAAATGCCCTTTTTAACATTTCACAGGTGAGCATCGTCTGATGAAACAGATCCCACTAAAAACAACGATAGCTATACTTGAATTAACTTTCGGATTTATTTGCAAAGAAATGACAGAAAGTGAGAAAGCTTAGCGGCTTTCTGATTTGAATCAGACACAGTAAGACTCTTATACACACTTTTCCAGAATGGGGGGCTTTACCAAAACAAAAAGACATGAAGCTGGCCACGAACATTCATCAGTATTTTGTCTTCTGAATACCCCTTGTCGATCTTGCTGTAAGACCAGAATGTGCTAGCTGAGAAGCAGAGACATTAAGGTCAAAGGTGGTCTGTCTGCTTGCAGAGAGACAGAGAAAGACTCCGAGTAAGCACTTAATTCAACAAGTGGTCTAATAGTAAAAAGGATTAACACTAAAAGGCTATTTGTAATCATGTGATTGTCTTTATGTTAACGCACATTGTCAATCAAGAATCAATTAAGAAAATGACCCTTACATTTCTCTCCTTTCATCATTTCGTGATACCATTCAAATAAGGTAACTGTAGCTGAACCAGGCCGATCCTCAGATACACGTTCTGTAAGACGTGGTCATGTTGAAGTGATGAGGAATAAATGATTACAAAGTTTTTCCAAAAAGCAGAAATGATTCATTTCAGCTTCAAACAGACATTCAGAATTCTACATATTGTGTTTTGAAATAAGTTTTAAAAACAAATAAGAAAACAAATGGGACCGTTTTACTACATCAGCTTGGTGTTTCTGAGCACTAATGTAGCATGACACATCCTCTTAGCAGAACGCTCAGAGATGGAATTTTGTTTTTCAGACACAGACAGATGGAGATACATTTAACACAGGAAACACAGTGCTACTTCTGGGTATATGTGGCTTATGGCTGTAGGTCACAGCCTCTGTTTGGCGAGCTGCATGTACAGGTATGCAGAGTTATTCTTTTTTTTAAAGTATTTATTTTATTAGCAGATGTATAAGACATGATCTTTTGTTGCAGGGTGATTGCAGTTGTATACGGAGCTCCATAATATTTTGGAGAAATACTTTTTTTGTACTCCACAATTTTAGATTTGTGTCACACGTTGTTAAATCATACGTGGTTAAAATGCACATTCTCAGCTTTCATTAAAGGGTATTTTTTAATGCATTTTTGTATCACCATGAAGAAATTACAGTGCTTTTAATACATAGTCCCTCCCCATGTCAGGGCATCATAATGTTTGGGACAAGCACAAAGTCATGTTTAGTAATGGCTGCTTGATGCCTGTGACCCACAGACATCACCAGTTATGCAGTATTACATTACATTATTGGCATTTGTCAGACGCTCTTATCCAAAGCGACGTACAGTTGATTATACTAAGCAGGAGACAGTCCTCCCCTGGAGCAATGCAGGGTTAAGGGCCTTGCTCAAGGGCCTAGCGGCTGTGCGGATCTTATTGTGGCTACATCGGGATTAGAACCACCAACCTTGCGTGTCCCAGTCATTTACCTTAACCACTGCGCTACAGGCCTCCCAGTGTCTGATCTGGTGATGCTCTGCCAGGCCTGTACTACAGCTATCTTCCTGCTTGTTTTGGGGGCGAGTTGTCTTGCTTTTTGTTCAGTTCGATTCAAATCATGTGAATGACTTGGCCAGTCAAGAATTTTCCTGTTATTTCTTTGAGAAACATGACTGGGACCCACAAGGATAGTGGTTTGAATCCCGGTGTGGCCACAATAAAATCCACACAGCTGTTGGGCCCTTGAGCAAGGCCCTTAACCCTGCATTGCTCCAGGGGAGGATTGTCTCCTGCTTAGTCTAATCAACTGTACGTTGCTCTGCCAAATGCCATTAATGTAATGTAATGTCTCTCTGGCCTCTGTATATGAACTAACATGTGTCTACAGTGGTGTGAAAAAGTGTTTGCCCCCTTCCTGATTTCTTATTTTATGCATGTTTGTCACACTTAAATGTTTCAGATCATCAAACAAATTTAAATATTAGTCAAAGACAACACAAGTAAACACAAAATGCAGTTTTTAAATGAAGGTTTTTATTATTAAGGGAGGAGAAAAAAGCTTTGGGACTCCATCGAACCACAGTGAGAGCCATTATCCACAAATGGCGAAAACATGGAACAGTGGTGAACCTTCCCAGGAGTGGCCGGCCGACCAAAATTACCCCAAGAGTGCAGCGACGACTCATCCAAGAGGTCACAAAAGACCCCACAACAACATCCAAAGAAAACCACTGCTGAACAAAAAGAACATTAAAGCTCGTCTCCATTTTGCCAGAAAACATCTTGATGATCCCCAAGACTTTTGGAAAAATACTCTGTGGTCTGACGAGACAAAAGTTAAACTTTTTGGAAGGTGTGTGTCCTATTACATCTGGCGTAAAAGTAACACCGCATTTCAGAAAAAGAACATCATACCAACAGTAAAATATGGTGGTGGTGGTGTGATGGTCTGGGGCTGTTTTGCTGCTTCAGGACCTGGAAGACTTGCCGTGATAAATGGAACCATGAATTCTGCTGTCTACCAAAAAATCCTGAAGGAGAATGTCTGCCCATCTGTTCGTGACCTCAAGCTGAAACAAACTTGGGTTCAGCAGCAGGACAATGATCCGAAACACACCAGCAAGTCCACCTCTGAATGGCTGAAGAAAAACAAAATGAAGACTTTGGAGTGGCCTAGTCAAAGTCCTGACCTGAATCCTATTGAGATGCTGTGGCATGACCTTAAAAAGGCGGTTTATGCTCGAAAACCCTCCAATGTGGCTGAATTACAACAATTCTGCAAAGATGCATGGGCCAAAATTCCTCCACAGCGCTGTAAGAGACTCATTGCAAGTTATCGCAAACGCTTGATTGCAGTTGTTGCTGCTAAGGGTGGCCCAACCAGTTATTAGGTTTAGGGGGCAATCACTTTTTCACACAGGGCCATGTAGGTTTGGATTTTTTTTCTCCCTTAATAATAAAAATCTTCATTTACATTTAAGTGTGACAAACATGCAAAAATGCAAAAAATGTGCTGAATGTATGTGAACAAGAGCTGGTTATTAGATGCAAAGCTCTTCATGGACCTGCCTTGTAATCATTTTTAATCAGGTTATGCTTGAAACTCACTCACTTACTCATGTTTAGCAGTCTGAAGATTCTCCATAATGGCTGCAATTCAGGGGTTGCGACATAACGGCAATGACGTAAAACCTCCAACCATACTTCCTCATGTACAACAGACCACAGCGACCATTAGCAGCAGTTTGGCAGCAATGGCAGCATCTACAGTCTCCAAAGATTCAGAGGGTATATACACTGAACTGGCCTCCACACAACAAGATGTATACAGCACTCTGGGCCACACCACACTCAACAGCTCAAGAGCTCAGCACACAAGTAAGAACGCTTGAAGAGATTTGTCAAAAAATGTGATGAATGGCATAACCGAAATTGAGATGGTCTCAAAACGTCTACGGTTGGTGGTGCTATCAGGCTACAAATGAAACTCCTCTGCAGTGTATTAAGAAGCTGCTGTTGATGTCCCAGAATAGAGTAACCAAGACTTTGTGGTTGAGTCCATTTTCAGGGCTATGGTACAGTATACGAAAGGCAAATGAATATTCTCTCTGCAGTGAAAATAAACTGTGTAAAATTGACAGAGTAGGCCTAATAATTTTCAGACATAAATCACGATGGATGACAGGATTGTTTTATTCTGCTGTTTTTCTTGTGGCCACAGAGAAAAGCGGACAAAGCTCACACCCCTACAGGCTGGCTGCAGTGTGTCTGGGGCTGCTGTGTGCTCTCTTATTGGCTGCCACAATAGTCCTGTGTGTCCTCTGTGAGTATCTCACACTGTCTGTGTCACTTTATTCTAATCCTGGTACAATGCCATTTTTAGGCAATTTACTGTAGCTTGTGGAGAGGGTTCCAGGATTTAAAAAATAGATTAAAGGCCTTTTTTAAATGGGCTAGAACAAAGCAAATGAATGACCAATGCATATAAACACTAGCTCCTGCTTTAGAATAGTATGTGCATCTATCAGTTTTTATGTGAAGTTTGATAGATGTGGAAAGGTTTGGCATATACCCTTAGAGAGCACTTTATTAGGTATTTATTCAACTAATTATTTCGACTTATTGGTCTTCTGCTGTGATCAAAGTCACTTTGTCACTTTCCCCAGTCTGCTGGTTGATGTGATTATTAACTGAAGCTCCTGACCTGTATCTGCATGATTTTATGCATTGTACAGCTGCCACACAATTGGTTGATTTGATAATGGTACGAGTAAGTAGGTGTTCCTAATAAAGTGCTCAGTGACTGTATATACTGTCTGCCACCTATTTTTATGACCCTAATGAAAACCATTTTTTTCACCCAGGCTCAATGCCTTCGCCATTATGCTACGTGCTTTATGTTCATCCAAATTTCAGAGGTGTTTTTTCCCAATAAACTTTGTCTAAAGAGAAATAAAGAAGAAATATTGACATAAAATAAAATATAAATAAGGAAGTTACTATTGAGGATCTAAAATGAGATGTTGATGCCGTGATCAATGTTTATCATATTTTGTGTTTAAATGTGTATTACTACAATGTGCAATAGTCCTGTATTGACGAGCACTGTCTTTTCATCAAGCCTTGCTGACCCTGTGTCAACATGGTCAACACATTCTGTTTGCTTTTGGGGGTCTGCAGAGAGGCACGCTTATGTAAAATGCCATAAACCGTGATCAATGTTTATCATATTTCGTTTTTAAATGTGTATGACTACATTGTTTGTCAGTGTGATTGACATAAGTGTCTATGGAAATGAAGAGCAAATTCTGCATCCTGAAATACCCATTGTTAAATATACACAGAAATATCATGACAGAGCCGAAATAAATAAAAATATTGTTCATAATGTTCTAACAGTGCGTACATGAATACATGGCATCTCTCTTTTCGTAACAACATATTGGAAATTAAAATCTTGGTGAACATGGGAAAGCCGGTAGCCTACTGGCTAAGGCACATAACTGGGAAGGTTGGTGGTTCAAGCCCCAGTGTAGCTGCAATAAGATTGGCACAGCTGTTGGGTCCTTGGGCTAGGTCGTTAACCCCACATTGCTCCAGGGCTTGATTGTCCCCTGCTTAGTGTCATCAACTGTACGTCGCTCTGGATAAGAGCGTCTGCCAAATGCCAATAATGTAATAATGTAATGTAATGAGGCATTTGTCTGTATCATAGTGAACAGTGTTGAAATTTGTTTCTGAGGAATGCATTTTCCCCTTGTGTATTAGATACAAACCAGTCTGGGAAATATTCAATGCTGGAGAGAGGCCAGGAGGAGCTCAGAGCCAATAGCAGCACCTTGAGTGAGTGGTGTTCCTCTGTCAGTTATCTGCCGAAGAGCTTTTAGTCTTTTACTTTCATTCTGTTGCTCAGTATAAAGATAATTCACAGAAACTGTTGCCTGTTCTTCATGTACAGAGAGAGTGTACAAGCCCTGTCCACAGGGCTGGGAGCAGTTTTCTTCCAAGTGTTACTACTTCTCCATGGAGAGGAAGAGCTGGAAGGACAGTCACAGTGACTGCATTAAATGGGCAGCTGACCTGGTGATTATAGAGAGTCAAGAGGAACAGGTAAGGTTCTGTGAAAGAGTGAATGGATGAGGCAGTGAGTGGGTAGGGGAGAGAAATTTGACATAAATTCATACTTCTACATACTACAGCCTTCTTAAAGACAATTGTGATTCTCAGATCATGTTGCTTCTTACAATCTGAACAATATTCAGGATGATTACTTTGAGTGAAGTTTGTTTATCAGTGTGGTGTGGCTCATGCTGCTGCTCAGTATCTAACACCCAATCGTTAACCAAATCAACTTATTTTAAACTAAACCAACCTTTCTGACCAATCACCTCCAGATGTTTGCATTCACATTGGCCAATGAGCTGGTTCTAATGAACAAGGGCTTCGAGTTCAGTTAAGTTGTAAATGGACTCAGAGGATCAGTAAAGTGTGTGTACTTTATTGTGGGGTCAAATGGTGTGGGGACAGGAGATAGTTGTGGGGACAGGGGATAGGTTTGTGACCAGTATAAAATTGTCTTACAATTAGTTAAATCTTACAGGACTGTGTGTCTCTCAGTGTCACTGTCAGCAGAGTGAGCAGTGAGAGTCATTGTGTGTCTGTGTTCAGGAGTTCATCACCAAATACATACAAGATTATTACTGGATTGGACTGAGTGACTTAGAAACAGAGGGCACCTGGCTCTGGGTGGATGGAACCCTCCTACAGAAAAAGTAAGATTCCTTGCACACACAGTACTGCGTATTAAATATGCAGACAGACACAAAGCTGTGTAATTTGAAACAACTACTGAACAGATCAGAAATATGAATGCTCCTCGGCTGCTAGTTGGTCCTTGGTTTGTGTTCATGCAGTGCATATATTTCTGTTCATTATTTATTGTGAATATGTGAACTTTACCCTCTTCATCTATAATATTGTACAGTTTTTATGATGGGGATGATTCGAATGTTTACAGTGAAATTCAGAATTATCTTCAAACAGGATATATTTTCACTCTCTAAACTCTGCTTGATTTATTCAGGGTCTGCAGTGTCAAACAGTGCACTATCATAGCCAGTAATAGACAGAGAATGTGCAGGAGTCACTGTGTCTCTGTAGGAAACAGGAGAGAAGCAGAGCTTCTGTGTCTCATTCAGTCTCTCTGACTCTATTACAGCTACTGGAAGAGTGGAGAACCAGATGATCGTAACCAGCTAAACAGTTATATATACAGACCCGCAGACTGTGCAGTTACTTACCCTGGTAAGAATCTATGGATGGACGCAAGCTGCCATTTGTCCATCCGCTTCATCTGTGAGACTGATGCTCTGCTCCCTTAATTGCCAATGATGTAAAATTGATGTCGAATGGGAAATCCATTTTTGTACCATGACAGTTTTAACCATTTCCTTGGCTGAAAATATCAAAATAAACAGAACTGTGGCAGTGTTTGAGTGGTGTGTCATCAAAGCGCTCAGTGCCTGGAGAGAAATCCTGTCATCTTGATAAGATATTTGTTTGCACTCCATTCCTATGAAAGCTGTGGTTATGAATCAGATTTTGAAGAAAAGTTATGCGATTAAACTTGGATATGAATTTGTGTATTCTTAGATTAACTGAAATGCTACATGCTACTTAAATGGAATTGGTTCAGTGAGACAAATGCTGTGCTCCCCAATGTAACATTCATTATTGCAAATATTTTGTATGCAGAGAAAGAGGTTAGTGCTACTGTTGGGAATACATGGAGTATACATACTGCTATTTTAACTAGATGTGCCTGTGAGACTAATCTTTATTAAATGCAGCGGAATTACTGTACAAAAGCCTATACATTTTACAGTATTAAATATTATTATACAGTATTTTCAGCTATAACATTATTAGTTCTGTGAATATGGACATATGTATAAATAATCATAAATCCTTATTAGCACTATAAGTTTACTGTAGTACACAACAGCAATCACCGTGCTACAAAAGTGGATGTGTTATGAGCTCATTGTGTCAAAGCATCTGCTAATACAAAGAGCTCTTAGTACTTTTAAAAATGAGTATGTCACTAAAACGTGCTTAGATGTTGCTCTCTAAACAGGGGCTGTGACGCAAAACCATAAACCAGATGTACCCGCAAAATGGTTCTGTATGCGACTCAATCATGGTATGAATTCAATCATTTGTACTTCATTTTTTCTTTTTTGCTTTTGCTCATCTGTAAATAAACCTATTTAGACAAAACTGAATCATTCAAAAATCAATGTTGTTGGAGGTCTGTGTAAATTGTGTTTGTGTGGTTTCTGCTTCATCATTACATTGCATACCTATGTGCTCTGTGTACCATTACACCATACACCTGTATGACCAGCACTTGTGGTTCCCCTCGTAGAGACTCCTAAATGTACCACATGAGTCATGTCATACTCAATGATGAGCTGCTGTTCTTACCTGTGTCTTCAGCTCCTAGGCTGGCCTAATCATACACACATTGTTGTTTTGGGAAGGCTATTAGCACGACAGGGGGGGGCGACATGGCTCAGGCAGTAAGAGCAGTCGTCTGGCAGTCGGAGGGTTGCCGGTTCGATCCCCCGCCCGGGCTGTGTCGAAGTGTCCCTGAGCAAGACACCTAACCCCCAAATGCTCCTGACGAGCTGGTCGGGGCCTTGCATGGCAGCCAATCGCCGTCGGTGTGTGAGTGTGTGTATGAATGGGTGAATGGAAAAGCATCAATTGTACAGCGCTTTGGATAAAGGCGCTACATAAATGCCTGCCATTTACCATTTAGCACTCAAGTGGCTGAAATTCAGGGATGCTACATAATAGCGGCGCTTCGCATGTTAAAGCTTTGCTTTGCTTTAACAAGGACAGTGCGTCATTGTTGAAGCAAAGCAAATCCCTGAAAAAAGCAAATCAAGTATTTGATTAAATTCAGTTTGTATAGTTTGCAGTATTCTGCATGGAAAGGAAGCAGACTGCCAGCAACAATGTTGTAATACCGCAAACCAAACTTCCTCATGTGCTGCAGACCACAGTGACACATAATATAAAAAAGCAAGCAAGAAAGACCATTAGCAGCAGTTTTGAGCAATGGCAGCATCTACAGTCTCCAAAGATTCAGAGGGTATATACACTGAACTGGCCTCCACACAACAAGATGTATACAGCACTCTGGGCCACACCACACTCAACAGCTCAAGAGCTCAGCACACAGGTAAGAACACTTGAAGAGCTTTGTCAAAAAATGTGATGTGATGTGTGATGTGATAACTGAAATTGAGATGGTGTCAAAACATCTACGATTGGCGGTGCTATCAGGCTACGAATTAAACTCTTCTGCAGTCTATTGAGAAGCTGCTGTTGATTTCCCAGAATAGAGTAACAGAGACTGTGTGTTTGAGTCCATTGTCAGGGCTATGGTACAGCATACAAAATGCAAATGAATATTCTCTCTGCAGTGAAAATAAACTGTGTAAAATTGACCAGATTATTAGCCGGATTACAGGATTGTCTTATTCTGCTGTTTTTCTTGTGGCCACAGAGACAGGTGGACAAAGCTCCCACCCCTACAGGCTGGCTGCAGTGTGTCTGGGGCTGCTGTATGCTCTCTTATTGGCTGCCACATTAGTCTTGTGTGTCCTCTGTGAGTATCTCACTCTGCTAAAAAAAGAAATGTCCTGTTATGTTACATTACATATTATGTCTTGTATTGGGTTTCAGGATAGGTTTGGCTAATTCGTTCTATTTTCACCTAGCTGTTAATTTGCATTCTATTTTAAAAACAATTCATAAGAAATAAATCATTATTATGTGTAAGACCTAAAATGTGATGTTAATGCCTTATCTTTTTCAAGAACCATTATATAAGCTTTGTAATATGCTGCATACCAGTGTAATTTGAATATGTCACTGAGATGAGGAGTTCATTTTTCCATCTGAAGGACACATTGTAAAATATAGACCATAACATTTTTATAGAGCCTAACTTAACCAAAAGATTGTTCATAATTCTATGAAACTGTGGAAATCAAAAAAACGTCTACGCCCCCATTATAAACCCCACCCGCCCACACCCCAAGATGGCCACTGCACATTAGGGTGTGATCGACGGGTGTGATAGCAATGAGCTAAGAAAACCGCCGTCTAATATGATTCATAAAACATCAGTTTTATTCATCGCTTTCCACATAAGCAATTTAGCTAGCTTTTTAACGGACATTACTTGTGTTAGTATTTAGCTACACTACATTACAGGCATGTGGTTCAAGATTTTATCCAAAGTGACAGTTGACTAGATTAAGCGGGAGACAATCCCCCCTGATTAAGGGCCCTGCTCAAGGGCGCCACAACTGCGGATATTATTGTGGCTACACCGGAGATCAAACCACCGACCTTGCTGATCCCAGTCAGAGAGGCAGGTAAGGTTTTGTGAAAGAGTGAATGAATGAGGCAGTGAGTGGGTGAGGGAGATACATTTGAGACAATGCACGTTCAAAAATAGTCACTGTAAGGATAATTGTGTTTATCATATCATGTTGGTGGGCGGCACGGATGGTGCAGTGGGTAGCACTGCTGCCTCACAGCAAGGAGGTCCTGGGTTTGAATCCCCGTCGGCCGGGGCCTCTCTGTGTGGAGTTTGCATGTTCTCCCCGTGTTTGCGTGGGTTTCCTCCAGGTACTCCGGTTTCCTCCCACAGTCCAAAGACATGCAGGTTAGGCTGATTGGAGAGTCTAAATTGCCCATAGGTATGAGTGTGTGAGTGAATGGTGTGTGTGCCCTGCGATGGACTGGCAACCTGTCCAGGGTGTATTCCTGCCTTTCGCCCAATGAATGCTGGGATAGGCTCCAGCCCCCCTGCGACCCTGTTCAGGATAAGCAGGTTAAGATAATGGATGGATGGATGGATATCATGTTGGTTCTTCCAACATGAAACATGTGCAATATTAATGTTTAGAACTTTATTTAAGTTACTCTTAATTTTAGAACTTTTTTAGAACTTCTTAAAGTTAGCACTGTATGTGGACCAAACTGAATTATTTATTCATTGCTTTTACAAAAACTCTAACCACCAAAAACTATACAATTCTACAGTCCAATTAGAAAATCACTCTCAGAACATAGTGCTTGAAATGCTTGAATGAAATGATCAGCTGTTTCAAAACATAGCTAGAGCTGGTCTGAACTGGTAAACCCCAGCAGGAATTTTAATAGACAGTAAGATATTAGTTAATGTTTTATTCCAGTACAATCTCAGAAATAAAGGTAGAAAAAGGGCCTAGAAAGGTACAAATGCTTGTCGTTGGAGTGGTATTTTATAGGTACAAAACTCAACCCTCACAGCTTGGAAAATGTACTGATTTGTACCCAAAGAGAAAATTACTGGACTTTCAAGCTACATTTGGGAACTTGATCCTTGAAGAACAGTTTCTTTATTTCTGAGAGTGTAGTGAGGTCATCTTCTGGGCTCATGGCTGTGATGTTTCTGATGATGTACAGTATAGCAGTTTTAGACTGGTATTGAGCTGAGCAATAATGTGGAACACTAGAAGTGATAAAACATAGTCTTGCATCTTCTTTCTAAAAAGTGAGCAGTCTAGAATAGAAAAATGGCACAACGAAAAAAGAGGAAGTATTGAAACCGCACATACCCACGCGCGCACGGACACACACAGACGCACGCACATGCAGACACACACGACACACACTCACACTTTTATATGAGCATATTAAAAGTGACATCTGTATTCGGTGTAAATTAATTTAAATCTTTAATAATTGTTTTCACTCTAACAGATTGACTCCATTTGCAATGAGTTGTTGAGATGAGACGCACCAGCTATGGATACGAATGGTTCTGAGTTAATTGATGGTTTGTATTATTTAACATATGAGCACACTAATCTGCAATGTTATTCATTTAAAATTGTGAATGCTTATAAAGGAAGTCACTTTGTTATCATTTTCATAATTTGTAATTTTTGCTTTTCTACTCATGAACTGATAGGTAACAGCGCCATCCTGTGGCTCAGAATGAAAGGCAGCAAAGCCCATGAGTGTGAAAAAGAATGAACATGAAACACAAAGTTCAAGAGAGGCACAAATCATGAAAGAACGGGAACACTAATCTCAGGAAGGAACTTCAAAATTGGTTCAAATATGTCATTTATCATGAAATACTATAGGGACATTTGTTTAGATCACCTACACACCAGACCTCTCCGTTCAGCCACCCCAGGAGGTCCCCCCCTCTCCACACTTGCACTTCTCGGTCACGACAGCTGTAATCTACCAGGCCCAAGTCCTTGCATCTGTTTTATTCTAAGCACTTGAAACTGTATTTCCCTCTAGGGTTTTTCAGAACACTTATCTCTGGATACGGGTATGAACCTTTTTCTAGGTTGTTCTGGATAAGAGTGTCTGCCAAATGTGCAAAGAAACAAAGTGCTGATTGAAGTTGATGCAGATTGTGGTTCTGATTGTGAATTGGATATTCAATAGGTGAACAGGTGTTCAGGGAATTTCAATTTCATCTTTGGAATGATTGACGCAGAAAGAAAGAAGAAGACAAATGGCTGGATAATGGGGGAGAAGGAGAGAAGAACAGATTTATGGCGGCATAGGGGATGGATGGCGGATGCCTTGATATATCAGGAAACGATTGCAGGGATGGATCAGACACGCACAGAGGTTCTTTCCCCTGTGATGAGTCAGCTGATGAGTATTACAAATACGGGTGTTTTGTGATTATAAATCTAAATAATTGGACCAGCTGTAATCTCATGGGAACTACATTTTCAACATCTTTTCCTTTATCTGTATAATGGCTTTTCTGAGAAGGTCATGTGCAGTCTGTGAGTATTTGGACAGTGACTACAGGCAGGTATGGCCACAGCTGTGATTCATCGTAAGCACCATAGCTGTGGCCCTTTCCCTAATCCCTGGGCGATATACGAGGCCTGTATCCCGGTCTGTCGGATGAGCAGGGCCATTTGGGAAGCTCGTTCGTGGACACTGCTGCAGAAGTATTTTTGTAAGGGTATATTTGAAATTCTTCTTCATGGTCTCATTATAACATGTTGGTTTGCAAGATTGGCCTTGTTTTTATTTGAGGAAGTTTTGTTACATTTTTGTAAATAAAAGGCATTTCGCCAACCTTCCCTTTTGGTTTCCTCTGACCTGCCCACCTCGTGACTCCATTGCTCCATCCCCCACTGGCTGATCAGGATCCAGGGACTACATGTCAAAATGTTCTTTGACAAAAAATGCATTCAGTGAACACAATCACCAAAAAAAAAGTGTCTAAGTACAGCCCAATTTGCAGGTACTTGCATACTGATACTGTTATTACCTAGTCCCATATTTATTGGTTACATGTTTGAAAAAGAGAATTGTCAGTACATTTGCGGTTAAACACTGTTTTCTGATTGGTAAAAGAGGCTGCTATATGAACGAATGAACAAAAGGTTACGGCAGTGTGGCAGCAGGAGCTACACAGTGTTTCAAGACATTTAGTCGCCACTTCCACCAATGCTTTACTTTATTCTGTATGTCCAAAGCAGGGACACAGCAGATACAAAACCAATACACTCAAGTTACAATCCACTACCTGACTTGAAGTAATGTCTGACTGTCACTGTTAATTGATATCACATCAACGCACATCCACACACCGGAAATATTCTGATTTGAATCAGACACAGTAAGAGTCTTATACACACTTTTCCAGAAGGGGGCACTTTACCAAAACAAAAAGACAAAGCTGGCCATGAACATTCATCAGTATTTTGTCTTCTGAATACCCCTTGTCGATCTTGCTGTAAGACCAGAATGTGCTAGCTGAGAAGCAGAGACATTAAGGTCAAAACTGTCTGTCTGCTGGGAGAGAGACAGAGAAAGACTCCTAGTAAGCACTTAATTCAGCAAGTGGTCAAATAGTAATAAGGATTATCACTAAAAGGCTATTTGTAATCATTTGATTGTCTTTATGTTAACGCACATTATCAATTAAGAATCAATTAAGAAAATTACCCATACATTTCTCTCCTTTCATCATTTCATGATACCATTCAAATAAGGTAACTGCAGCTGAACCAGGCCGATCCTCAGATACACGTTCTGTAAGACGTGGTCATGTTGAAGTGATGAGGAATACATTATTTCAAAGTTTTTCCAAAAAGCAGAAATGATTTATTTCAGCTTCAAACCTATATTCAGAATTCTACATATTGTGTTTTGAAATAAGTTTTAAAAACAAATAAGAAAACAAAATGGGACAGTTTTACTTCATCAGCTTGGTGTTTCTGAGCACTAATGTAACATTACACATCCTCTTAGCAGAACGCTCAGAGATGGACTTTGTTTTTCTGACTCAGACAGATGGAGATACATTTCACACAGGAAACACAGTGCTACTTCTGGGTACATGTGGCTTATGGCTGTAGGCCACAGCCTCTGTTTGGCAAGCTACATGTACAGTTATGCAGAGTTATTCTTTTTTTTAGAGTATTTATTTTATTAGCAGATGTATAAGACATGATCTCTTGTTGCAGAGTGATTGCTGTTGTATACGGAGCTTCATAATGTTTGGGAGAAATACTTTTTTTCTTGATTTGGCTTTGTACTGCACAATTTTAGATTTGTGATCACATGTTGTTAAATCACACGTGGTTAAAATGCAGATTCTCAGCTTTCATTAGGGTATTTAGTATATTTTAGTACATTTTTGTTTCACCATGAAGAAATTACAATGTTTTTAATACATAGTCCCTCCCCATGTCAGGGCATCATAATGGTTGGGACATCTACAAAGTCATGTTTAGTACTTTGTCACATATCTTTTCCATGTAATGGCTGCTTGATGCCTGTGACCCACAGACATCACCAGGTGTGCAGTATCTGATCTGGTGATGCTCTGCCAGGCCTGTACTGCAGTTATCTTCCTGCTTGTTTTGGGGACAGGTTGTCTTGCTTTTTGTTCAGCTAGATTCAAATCATGTGAATGACTTGGCCAGTCAAGAATTTTCCTGTTTTTTCTTTGAGAAACTCCTGTGCTGTCTCTGTCTTGGCATTTAGCGTAGTGGTTAAGGTACATGACTGGGACCCACAAGGATAGTGGTTTGAATCCCGGTGTAGCCACATTAAAATCCACACAGCTGTTGGGCCCTTGAGAAAGGTCCTTAACCCTGCATTGCTCCAGGGGAGGATTGTCTCCTGCTTAGTCTAATCAACTGTATGTCACTCTGGATAAGAGCGTCTGCCAAATGCCATTAATGTAATGTAATGTCTCTCTGGCCTCTATATATGAACTAACATACCAACATTTCTTTATTGTTGATCTATTGTCTGAATATCTATGTCTGTTTTGTCTGTGTACCACTGTGTGCTAAATGTATGTGAACAAGAGCTGTTTGTTAGATGCAAAGCAGCTCATGGACCTGCCTTGTAATAATTTTTAACCAGCTTATGCTTGAAACTCACTCACTTACTCATGTTTAGCAGTCTGAAAATTCTCCACAATGGCTGAAATGCAGGGGGCGCGACATAACAGCAATGACGTAATACCTTTAACCATACTTCCTCAGGTACAACAGACCACAGCGACCATTAGAAGCAGTTTTCAGAAATGGCAGCATCTACAGTCTCCAAAGATTCAGAGGGTATATATACTGAACTGGCCTCCACAAAACAAGATGGATACAGCACTCTGGGCCACACCACACTCAACAGCTCAAGAGCTCAGCACACAGGTAAGAACACTTGAAGCGATTTCTCACAAAATGTGATAAATGGCATAACCAAAATTGAGATGGTGTCAAAACGTCTACGATTGGTGGTGCTATCAGGCTACGAATTAAACTCTTCTGCAGTCTATTAAGAAGCTGCTGTTGATGTCCCAGAATAGAGTAACAGAGACTTTGTGGTTGAGTCCATTTTCAGGACGATGGTACAGCATACGAAAGCCAAATGAATATTCTCTCTGCAGTGAAAATAAACTGTGTAAAATTGACAGAGTAGGCCTAATTATTTTCAGACATAAATCACGATGGATGACAGGATTGTTTTATTCTGCTGTTTTTCTTGTGGCCACAGAGGAAAGGGAACAAAGCTCACACCCCTACAGGCTGGCTGCAGTGTGTCTGGGGCTGCTGTGTGCTCTCTTATTGGCTGCCACATTAGTCCTGGGTGTCCTCTGTGAGTATCTCACACTGTCTGTGTCACTTTATTCTAATCCTGGTACAATGCCATTTGTAGGAAATATACTGTAGCTTGGGGAGAGGGTTTCAGGATTTTAAGAAAGATTAAAAGTTTTTTTTAAACAAAGCAAATGAATGACCAATGCATATAAACACAAGCTCCTGCTGTAGAATAGTATGCGTATCTATCAGTTTCTTTGTGTAGTTTGATACATGTGGAAAGGTTTGGCATATACCCTGAGAGAGCACTTTGTTAGGTATTTATTAGACAAATTTTTTTGACTCATTGGTCTTCTGCTGTGGTCAAAGTCACTGAGATCACATTGTTTCCCCAGTATGATGGGTGATGTGATAATTAACTGCAGCTCCTGACCTGTATCTGCATGATTTTATGCATGGTACAGCTGCCACACAATTGGCTGATTTGATAATTGCACGAGTAAGTATAAAGTGCTCAGTGACAAAAAAAAAAGTTTTCACCCAGGCAGAATGCCTTGGAAATAATACAAGGTGCTTTATGTTCATCCAAATTTCAGAGGTGTTTTTTTCCAATAATCTTTGTCTAAAGAGAAATAAACAAGAAATATTGATATAAAATAAAATATAAATGAGGTTACTATTGAGGATCTAAAATGAGATGTTGATTCCATGATCAATTTTCGTATCAATATTTTGTTTTTAAAAGTGTATGACTACATTGTTTGTCAGTGTGATTGACATAAGTTTGATTGAAATGAAGAGCAAATTCTGCATCCTGAAATTCCCATTGTTAAATATATACAGAAATATCATTACAGAGCCTAAATAAAAAAATATATTGTTCATAATGTTCTAACAGTGTGTACATAAATACATGGCTTCTCTCTTTTCGTAACAACATATTGTAAATTAATATCTTGATCAACATGGGGCAGCCGGTAACCTAGATGCTAAGGCATGTGACTAGGACCTGGAAGGTCGGTGGTTCTAATCCCGGTGTAGCCACAGTAAGATCCACACAGCCGTTGGGCCCTTGAGCAAGGCCCTTAACCCTGCATTGCTCCAGGGCGGATTGTCCCCTGCTTTGTCTAATCAACTGTACGTCGCTCTGGATAAGAGCGTCTGCCAAATGCCATTAATGTAATAATGTAATGTAATGAGACAGTTGTCTGTATCATAGTGTACAGATTTCATAGATTTGTTTCTTAGGAATGCATTTTCCCCATGTGGATTAGATACAAAACTGTCTCTGAAATATTCAATGCTGGAGAGAGGCCAGGAGGAGCTCAGAGCCAATAACAGTACCTTGAACAGGGACAAGGACCAGCTACAGAAAGAATACAGTGCAGTATTCAAGAAACTCCCTTTTATGAAGCAGTACTGTCCCGTCTATTTACAGAGTGAGTGGTGTTCCTCTGTTGGTTATCTGCAGAAGAGCTTTTTGTCTTTTACTTTCATTCTGTTGCTCAGTGTAAAGATAATTCACAGAACCTGTTGCCTGTTCTTCATGTACAGAGAGACTGTGCAAGCCCTGTCCAGAGGGCTGGGAGCAGTTTTCTTCCAAGTGTTACTACTTCTCCACTGAGGGGAAGAGCTGGATGAACAGTCACAGAGACTGCTTAAGACGGGGAGCTGACCTGGTGATTATAGAGAGTGACGAGGAGCAGGTAAGGTTCTGTGAAAGAGTGAACGGATGAGGCAGTGAGTGGGTAGGGGAGAGAAATTTGACATAAATTCATACTTCTACGTGCTAGAGCCTTCTTAAAGACAATTGTGATTCTCATATCATGTTACTTCTTACAATCTGATCAATATTCAGGATGATTACTTTGAGTGAAGTTTGTTTATCAGTGTGGTGTGGCTCATGCTGCTCCTCAGTATCTTGACACCAAATCGTTAACAAAATCAACTTATTTTAAACTAAACGAACCTTTCTGACCAATCACCTCCAGATGTTTGCATTCAAATTGACCAATGAGCTGGTTCTAATGAATAAAGTCCTCTAGTCAGGTTAAGGTGTAAATGGACTCAGAGGATCAGACAAGTGTGTGTATTTTATTGTGGGGTCAAATGGTGTGGGGACAGGAGATGGTTGTGGGGACAGGGGATAGGTTTGTGACCAGTATAAAATTGTCTTACAATTAGTTAAATCTTACAGGACTGGTCTCTCAGTGTCTCTGTCAGCAGAGTGAGCAGTGAGAGTCATTGTGTGTCTGTGTTCAGGCGTTCATCAACAAATACATGCGAGATTTTAACTGGATTGGACTGAGTGACTTAGAAACAGAGAGAATCTGGCTCTGGGTGGATGGAACCCTCCTGCAGAAAAAGTAAGCTTCCTTGCACACACAGTACTGAGAAATATGAATGTTCCTCTGCTGCTAGTTTGTCCTTGGTTTGTGTTCATGCTGTGCATCTATTTCTGTTCATTATTTATTGTGAATATGTGAACTTTACCCGTCTTCATCTGTAATATTGTACAGTTTGTATGATGGGGATGATTTGATTGTTTACAGTACAATTCAGAATTATCTTCAAACATGATACATTTTCATTCAGTTTGCAGCTTAACAGTGCACTATCATAGCCTGTATTAGACAGAGAATGTGCAGGAGTCACTGTGTCTCTGTAGGAAACAGGAGAGAAGCAGGGCTTCTGTGTCTCATTCAGTCTCTCTGACTCTATTACAGCGACTGGGAAAGTGGAGAACCAGATAATCATTACAATCTAGACAGTGTCAAATACTCAGGTGCGGACTGTGCAATTACTTACCCTGGTGAGAATGTATGGCTGGACGTAGGCTGCCATTTGCCCATTCCCTTCATCTGTGAGACTGATGCTCTGCTTCTTTAATTGCCAATGAACCTGTGGTTAGGAATCAGATTTTATGGAAAAGTTATGTCATTAAACTTGGTTATGAATTTGTGTATTCTCAGATTAACTGAAATGTTAATTCAGTGAAATAATGTTCAACTAAGCTACTTAAATGGAATTGGTTCATTGATTGCTGTGCTCCCCAATGTAATATTCATAATTCTGCTCTCCATCAAGTACTGCTCTTAGTACTTTTAAAAATGAGTATGTCACTAAAACGTGCTTAGATGTAGCTCTCTGAACAGGGGCTGTGACGCAAAGCCATAAACCACATGTACCCGCAAAATGGTTCTGTATGCGACTCAATCATGGTATAAATTAAATAATTTGCCCTTCATTTTTTCTTTTTTGCTTTTGCTCATCTGTACATAAACCAATTTAGACAAAAAGCATTCAAAAATCAATGTTGTTGGAGGTCTGTGTAAATTGTGTTTGTGTGGTTTCTGCTTCATCATTACATTGCATACCTGTGTGCTCTGTGTACCATTACACCATACACCTGTATGACCAGCACATGTGGTTCCCCTCGTAGAGACTCCTAAATGAACCACATGAGTCATGTCATACTCAATGATGAGCTGCTGTTCTTACCTGTGTCTTCAGCTCCTAGGCTGGCCTAATGTAAAACCCCACAGCTAACCCAATGACGGAATTTAGCGGGGGCCGAAGGGGGTTTTGCGTGCTTGTCCTTCTGGCGTTGCTGGGAGAACATTAGTTGGGTTAATTATTATCCTCCGTACAAGAACAGAGCACAATTATGTTTAAGAATATACTGGGTCCGTTGCCATGGGTCGGATATGGATTGACCTGCCCCATATCCCGCTTATAGCTGGCCAGAAACGGATCAGTACAATTCTTAATATTCTCCGTTCTCAAACGGGGCCGTATTGTACGCTTAGTGGTTACTATAGTTTTACTCGTTTATCTGACTCCATTTAAAATATAATTTAGAAATTTGGGTTTGCAACTTACGCGGACCTCGGGAGTGATTACATTCGACTTGTACCTGCGCCACCATTACTCAATAGATGCTCCTGGGATTAGCATTACTGCTGAAATCTCAGTTCGGTGGAGAACTCAGAGGCTGAGGGTCCAGTCAACACAATACATGCAAACCTGCCATGATAGTTGCGAGCCCAGGTCGGCGTAGCATTAACTGGGCTCCTTAGAGCTAATTTGGCAGGAACCAGCCGTAACGCCCATGGGTTCCCTTCGCACCAGATTACAAGAGCCGTGCGTCGCCCGACCCTTAAGGGACAGAAATTGCTGGCCGCACAGCTTAGAACTACCACAGGTGTACCGCCCCGCCGATCGGTCGGTCTTTGGCCACCATTTCCCCCTGAGTATTTCAGTTGTAACTTAGGCTGAAAAGGTACAAGATGAATTAGAGTCATGGAGATCACGCAAGTTACAAGCAAAATAGTTTATTCGCAGACAGGTAGGTTATTAGCTTTAGAATATCACAATCAAGTATAAAATATACAAATTAAGAATAGAGATAGAGTAAATAATCATACCTAGCCTGCTTGGACTACACACAAACACAGAGTATAGAATATGCCGTATGGAAAATCGAATACGATCTTCCTGATACTTACATACACGTACAATATGCTGTGTGGGAAGTCGAATACAATCTTCCCCTGCTACACATACATACATACATACATACACAAGACATGTTGTGTGGGAAGTCGAATACGATCTTCCTAGATTGGTCTGTCTCCCTTGCTTTTATGCCAAATCATACGTTTGGAACCAGGCGGCAGTGCCATAAATCAACCTGGAGGGGTGGTCAAATCTGGAATTTAGACCCCCACCGTTGGGGGTTGTTGAGTAGGGAAAATGAGATGATTACCAGGAGAGGACGTGTAGGTTTTCCCTTGGGATACTGAAACTATAGTTTATTAAATTCCATTTGGTATGAAATGTATCTCATCCGATTCCTTGATTTTATCAGATCACATCCATACCAAACAGATTACCCTTATGTTTTATTATGTTGCAGTTATCATGAAACTTCCCTCCTGATTATCCATTTTACATGCAATTCCTGTTACCATTACATAAGACTTAATGCAATAATACAAGGATCACATGGGCAATGTTTTCAAGGTGTTACCGGGTCTATTTACTATCTTAATAGCAGTTTTGAATATTTACTCTAAGAGAGCAGTCACCGGTGTAATGACAGCAGTGCCCAAATGAGGGCACTGTGGCATTGTCCGGAGTCTTCCCCCTTGGAAGTGACCAGGTATGGGGTCACAGGGAGGTCACCAATGTTCGGGAGGATTCTTTTCCCATGACCCAACTGGCCTTGGACCACTCATACATCTTAACTCCCCAACAGGTAGTCTAAACAACATTGGAACCCCAGCTCTCAGGCCCCTCACACATGGCAGCCCTTCCTGACCTTAACCACCATGCTACAGGCCGCCCCATCATATCTATGAATGCTGTAGTTGGGAGTTTTCATGATAACTGCATTATGCTGTAAATATGTTTTTGTGCCTCTCATGGTAATATACCTTTTGGATAAACCTGATTTGGGAGAATGAAAGGAAAGGAGACATCCCAGACTGTTTGGTTTCTTCTCCTTATCTCCGAAATCCAGGCCTTGACCCTAAAAGTGAGTCACCCATCTATAATTTACAGCCAGGCCCACCAGGCAGGGGACTAAAACACATGGCTTCTCCAGAGACAGCTTTTGCCCAGTTCCCCCTGGCTCCTGAATGGTTATGCTATCAAAGGTAGACTGTTACAAAAACTAGACCATTACACCAGTCACACTGAACCAATCAGAATAACACCAAACATCACTATATTCTGACCTGGGATTATCATGAAACATCTTTATGCCCTCTCCAGTACTCCTGTACTCAAATCCTGTAGGAATGTGAGAAAAGGGGGGCCCCCAGGGCCTAAGAAGGTGCCTCTAAGAATCCTTCTCTAGCTCTCCCCCACAGGCATGTGTGCCAACGGTGGGGGCTAACAATGTATGCTCCAGGAGAGGGAAGTCAGCAAGCTGACCAGCGCATGAGACCAAATGTTACTTATGACTGGCTTACACTAATCATACACACATTGGCCGCATTTCCCGATAGCGAACGTTCTTAAGGAGTTAAGAACGCTCTTAAGAAGGGTTCGGCTAAGAAGGATCCTTAAGTTACAAGTGTTTCCCGAACACCTACTTAGTGGCGTTCTTAAGACTGCGCCTAAGAAGGGTTGAAAGAACGTTCTTAATGGGAGCTGTCCACCCCCTCAGTGCTGGATTCAAAACAATCGATGCCAGGCTAATCGATTGTTCCACATAATTACATGCTCCCAGATGAAGTTCTGATGTAACAAGTGGCGTCCTACAATAAAACACTGAGAATAACGCGCGGGGAAATGAGGCGCCAGAACGCGATTATAATACTAATTGCGGGCTGAATCCACACTTTTCTTTTCTAATTTGCCATGCGTAGGCTATGTAACAGGGCAGGAATTTCCTCATTTTCGGGCAAAAAGGCCTTTGAGTGAAATAAGAGGATGTGGAGAATAAATTACTTGACTTTAAAGTTTTGATTTTAGTATGAATCAGGGGTGAAAGTGGATTGAAATTCTTGCCGGTACTACTACCCCAACCATGGGGCACTTTGGCAAAGACAGACCCTATGAGACAGACAGCAGAAAATTGGCTTGAAACCGGCTACGGTTTGCAAGCCTACGGCCTGGTCGCAAGAGTGCAAGAACCGGGAGAACAGCTGACATCCCGCAGGAGCCGCGAGTGAGGCCGAGGGAGGGAGGCGGAGCCCGGAACGGGACTCTTAGCTCGCTGGATTTCACATGGACTCTTTTAACACTGAGACATTTTAATCTGTTCTTAACTTGTGTTTTAGTAAGTATAATAAATCTTGTTTTTAACCTTCCGTCTGCATGTTGTTTTGGGTCAACAACTCCCCAGTAGAAATCATTGGAGTTCTCCACACCCGTAACATTTCTAAATTCTTACGTTTATTTTGTGTGCGAATCATGGCCAATTACACAAATATAACAATAATAATAAATGTTTAAACCGGAAATAAGGTGTTAAATAACTGTGGAAAGGGTGGAGGTCTGATTTGAACCTGAGGCTTCCACACGAAAAATGATAACATTAACCACTACACCATCTACTGCCTGCCGACTCACGGAGGATTTACAGCGTAAAGAACGTAACGTTACTGTGCACGAGTATCTAACTTTAGCCCTCACAATAAATAAAATACGTTTGCTTGATAACGGATCTCACAGTTTTATTTATTTGACTCTTTTATTTGCACTGCAGATGCTGGTTGAGAAACGGTGTCTCATTCTCTTGTTGTTACGGCAGGGCGGACAGAGGAACCAGAAGCAGACACAGGGGTGTGGAAAATGGCAAGTTTACTCACAGGTGATGGGGCAGACAGAGCGTAGTCACAAAACAAGCCAAGGTCAAAATCCAGGGGGTCAGTCCAAACAGGCAGAGGTACAGAAATCCACAAAACACAAAGAATAGTCCAGGGAAGCAGGCAGGGGTCAAAACAGGAAAACCGGATAAACAAGGGCAAGGGCAAGGACTGGAGAACAAGGACAGGGGCAAGGAAACAAGGAGGCTAGAACTTGGGGAAGGAATCAAGGGCTCGGGAACAGAAGCAGGACAAGACGAACTAGCCGCGTGCAACTGAAAAGGACAGGTATAAATACACAGGGGAATGAGACAAACTAGGCGGGGCATGGGAGTGAGGGCGGTCTAACAAATAAACATCAGGTGAGACACATGAAAGGGTAATGGGACAATTACGAGGGGGAAACAAAAACGCGGACTGGAATCACAAAGACACACATGTAATACAAACGGCTCCGGACTAGGGAGTAGACAATTTGCAGAGAATCAGGAGATGCAGAGATACAGAGAGACAGGTGCGAATACTTCGCTGAAAACTAAGCAAGTAATCAGTGATAGAATAGGGAGGTGGAGTTACAGAACAGAATTGAAACTGGAGATGCATTAGTAAGTTAGTTAAGTGCTTTAAATTACAAATACCCAAAACTAGTGAATGTTAGTTTGACAAACATATTAGTGTGTTAGTATAATTAGTACTGTACAAATTCTATGTTAGTTGGGATTAGTATATTAGTGCTATGTACAAACATGAAATGGAGAGAAAGCAGGAAGTAAGTAATGTAAGATTGGAAGGAAGACTGAACCCCGGAACTACCGTAAACACCCGAATAGTGGGGCACGCAGACAAGGGAGTGACTGGACTAGAAAACATTCAGACTCAGACATCACAGGGGAAGACGAGTGCAAAGACAAACAAATATAAACAGAACCAGACATGAAATATGAAAAATAATAAATTACAAGAATAAATAATTCTAAACAATGATACACTAACACACAGAACACAGGAACTTAACACTTGTATGCAAATGCACAGTGATAAAGGAATCTTTACTCTTTAATCTTTAATCGGCCGTGCTCAATTTCATGTGTCAGTTGCCTGATGCGGCTGGATCTGCAAGTGTTTGGTCGCTACGAAGCCTGTTAAGTTGGCCGGGTTTCCCGATAAAGAACGTTCTTAAGAGATAAGAAGGCTCTTAAGAACGCTCCGGACCCTTCTTACAAAGCCTTCTTACGAAAGATCATCTTAGGCTAAGAAGGTGTTTTGGGAAACGCGTTTGCTTCTTTCGGGAGGCCTAAGAAGGTCCTTAAGAACTTTCTTAGCTTAAGAACATTCTTAACGCGTTTGGGAAACGCGGCCATTGTTGTTTTGGGAAAGCTATTAGCACTCAATTGGCTGAAATTCAGGGATACACAGAGACAGGTGGCCAAAGCTCCCACCCCTACAGGCTGGCTGCAGTGTGTCTGGGGCTGCTGTGTGCTCTCTTATTGGCTGCCACATTAATCCTGTGTGTCCTCTGTGAGTATCTCACTCTGCTAAAAAAAGAAATGTCTTGTCATGTTACATTACATATAATATCTTGTATTGGGTTTCAGGATATTGTTTTAGCCAATTCCTTCTATTTTCACCTAGCTGTTAATTTGCATTCTATTTTAAAAACAATATTCATAAGAAATAAGTCATTATTATTGTGTAAGACCTCAAATGTGATGTTAATGCCTTATCTTTTTCAAGAACCGTTGTATAAGCTTTGTAATACACTGCATACCATCCATCCATCCATCCATTATCTGAACCCGCTTATCCTGAACAGGGTCGCAGGGGGGCTGGAGCCTATCCCAGCATACATTGGGCGAAAGGCAGGAATACACCCTGGACAGGTCGCCAGTCCATCACAGGGCACACGCACTATTCACTCACACACTCATACCTACGGGCAATTTAGACTCTCCAATCAGCCTAACCTGCATTTCTTTGGACTGTGGGAGGAAACTGGAGTACCCGAAGGAAACCCACGCAAGCACGGGGAGAACATGCAAACTCCACACAGAGAGGCCCCAGCCGACGGGGATTCGAACCCAGGACCTCCTTGCTGTGTGGCCCTCTTTGCCGTGAGCCGCCGTCTAATATGATTCATAAAACATCCGTTTTGTTTATTTGCTTTCCACATAAGCAATTAAGCTAGCTTTTTAACGGACGCTACTTGTGTTAGTATTTAGCTACACTACATTGTGGTTCATGTGGTTCAAAGTGGTCCAAAGTGACTTACAGTTGACTAGATTAAGCGGGAGACAATCCCCCCTGATTAAGGGCCCTGCTCAAGGGCGCAACAACTGTGTGGATATTATTGTGGCTACACCGGAGATCAAACCACCGACCTTGCTGGTCCCAGTCAGAGAGGCAGGTAAGGTTAGATCATTGTGCTATGATTGACACAAAAAATTATTGTGCTGGTGTGTTTTCTTTGAGACATGTTCGCAGTGGTTTGGTAGTTTTGATCTATTTTGTGAATTAAATGAACTGACAAGCTCTATGTTGGTGCAGATAGTTGTATGAAGAGTTTTGAAAAAGTGTAATCACAGCAACAAAATTATAGGTACAAACAGGGAATAAATCCTGAACTGCAGTGATAGACACTGTCCTCTACCAGGACAAACCCCCCCCCCCGCCACCTCTAAGACGAGAAAAAAAGCCACCTCTCTGAAGGTGTACTGAAGGGGCGACATGGCTGAGGCAGTAAGAGCAGTCGTCTGGCAGTCAGAGGGTTGCCGGTTTGATCCCCTGCCCGGGCTGTAGCCAAGTGTCCCTGAGCAAGACACCTAACCCCCAAATGCTCCTGACGAGCTGGTCGGTAACTTGCACGGCAGCCAAACGCCGTTGGTGTGTGCATGTATGAATGGGTGAATGAGAAGCATCAATTGTACAGCGCTTTTGGATAAAGGCGCTATATAAATGCAGACCATTTACCATTTACTTGATCTCTTCCTCCTCCTCTCACTGCTTGATCTCTATTCTAACATGGATCATCTGACTGCTCCATGTTGTCACAATGGTGTTGCAGGTGGATACACATCCTAACTCTTGCTCTTAACACTCTGTAACCTCAATCATCAGTCACTTGACCACCAGCTCAAACTTGCGTGTCAAAAAAGGTTGAAAACCCCTGTGACAAAAGATGCAGAATTACACTGAATGATAATGTGGTCAAATTGATCCTGTTCCAACGCTTTAGGAGTAATGTCACAGTTACTTATAATTTTGAGAAGTAGGATAGAAATGATTTTTGGTTTTTGTATATTGTATCCAAGCAATTGAAAAAGGTTTTTCGAGTTTTGAAAAATGTGTTTATCTATTTAGAGTTTTGTCTATGGTTTTGAAAAATTACCTCAAGGTTCTGAAATTAGTGTCAAAGTGAAAAAACAGCATTAAGTACTGTAGCTATGTTTGATTAGTTTTGTCTGCATTGTGCTTTTGTATAATGCAGTAAAAATGCATGGACTTTTTTGTCATTTTATTCTTATTGTTAGTTTGACACTGAAATATTCTGCTTTAATTTCTGCTTTTTGCTTTGCAATAATTTGTTCTGTATCGCTTCAATATGACTGTGTCATATACAGCTACCAGCTGTTTTTTTCCCCAGCAGGGATTTTAATTGACAGTAAGACATTAGTTCATGTTTTATTCCAGTACAATCTCAGAAATGAAGGTAGGGCCTAGAAAGGTACAAATGTCATTGGAGTGGTATTTTATAGGTACAAAACTCAACTTTAGCTAGAAATATAATTACATTGTACTTCTTGGCTTGGAAAATGCACTGATTTGTACCCAAAGAGAAAATGACTGGACTTTCAAGCTACATTTGGGACCTTGATCCTTGAAGAACAGTTTCTCTATTTTTGAGAGTGTAGTGAGGTCATCTTCTGGGTTCATGGCTGTGCTGTTTGTGATGATGTACAGTACAGCAGTTATAGACTTGTATTGAGCTGAACAATAATGTGGAAAAAAGAACACTAGAAGTGATTGAACATAGTCTTGCATCTTCTTTCTATAAAGTGATCAGTCTAGAATAGAAAAATGGCACAACAAAGCGTAGGGGAATTCGCACGGGCCGCCAAATAACTTAGGGATTGTACTCTACGAAACCAGGGAGCCAATTAATATTATGTAGCAGTATAACTGCCAAAATTACTGTTATCAGAAATATCTAACCACAAATTTAGTATTTTAATTAATAATTAAAATAACCAATATTAATGATTACATCACATTTACATTACATTAATGGCATTTGGCAGATGCTCTTATGCAGAGCGACGTACAACAAAGTGTATACCCATAACCAGGGATAAGTGTGCTGAAAGATCCTAGAGGGAAGTACAATTTCAACTGCTACCTGTACAGCAAAGATAAGGACCAGGGCCTATTTGAATTTGTTTTTCTTTTTCTTTTTTTTAACAAACAAATAAACAAACAAACAACAAAGCAAAAGTGACCAAACTTAACTATACAAACACTGCTTACCTAGCCAACAAAAAATACTGATACACAAAGTAAATCACAAAGACAACAATTAAGGTTCACAGGGAGGTAGGGAGGGATGGGGAGGGGTGCTGTTTGAAGAGGTGCATCTTCAGTTTGAGCTTGAAGGTGGGGAGAGATTCTACGGTTCTGACCTCAACGGGGAGTTCGTTCCACCACTGTGGAGCCAGAACAGACAGTAGTCGGGAGCGTGAGGTAGAGGATCAGAGAGGGGGAGGTGCCAAGCGGCCTGTGGAGGCTGAACAAAGAGGTCTGGCAGGGGTGTAGGGTCTGATGATTTTTTGTAGGAAAGCTGGGGAAGACCCCTTAACTGCTTGGAAGGCTAGCACCAATGTTTTGAATATGATGCGAGCCATGACAGGCAGCCAGTGGAGGGAAGTAAGCAGGCGGGTGACGTGTGAGTATTTGGGAAGGTTGAAGGCCAGACGAGCTGCTGCATTCTGGATAAATTGGAGGGGTCTGACGGCGGACGCTGGGAGGCCAGCCAAGAGGGAATTGCAGTAGTCCAGGCGGGACAGAATCATCGCTTGGAGCTGGGTCGGATTCTCCGTATGTTGTATAGGAAGAACCTGCATGACCGGATCACCGTTGCAATGTTCTCGGAGAGGGACAGTCTGCTGTCCATCACCACGCCGAGGTTCCTTGCACTGGGTGATGGCGTGAGTGTGGTATCCCCGAGGGAAATGGAGAGATCCAGATGGGGAGAGGTATTAGCAGGGATGAATATCATTTCAGTCTTACCTGGGTTGAACTTTAGATGGTGGTTGTCCATCCAGCTCTGGATGTCACTCAGGCAAGCAGAGATACGGGCTGAAACCTGTGTATCAGATGGTGGGAACGAGATGAAGAGTTGGGTATCGTCCGCATAGCAGTGGTAGGATAGCCCATGTGTAGTGATCACAGATTGTAAAGAGAAAAAAGAAGCGGGCCTAGAACTGAGCCCTGGGGAACCCCGAGGGGCCGATACCGTACCAGCCCAGCGACCCCCACTGGCTGATCAGGATCCAGGGACTGCATGTCAAATCTATATATAAAAGGTCTTCCTCCAATTCTACTATATGCTTATTTATTTATCTCTTCACAGGCACAACAGCCCAACAATGTGGAGTATTGAATGATTTTTGAATCACTCTGGATGATTTTTGCATTTGACAAAGAATGCATTCAGTGAACACAATTTTCTAAATTCTTTAATTAATTTCTCACTTGAGCTCAACCACCAAAAAAAGTGTCTAACTACAGCCCAATTTGCAGGTACTTGCATACTGATACTGTTATTACCTAACCCCATGTTTATTGGTTACATGTTTGAAAAAGAGAACCGTCAGTACATTTGCGGTTAAACACTGTTTTCTGATTGGAAAAAGAGGCTGGAATATGAACGAATGAACGAAAGGTTAGGGCAGTGTGGCAGCAGGAGCTACCCAGTGTTATGTGGCCAATTAAATAAACTACCATCACTGAGTGGCTAACTCTAAAAGCAAGAGTCTGTGGTTTTATTCAAGACATTTAGTCGCCACTTCCACCGATCCTTTACTTTATTCTGTATGTCCAAAGCAGGGACATAGCAGATACAAAACTTATACACTCAAGTTACAATCCACAACTTGACTTGAAGTAATGTCTGACTGTCACTGTTAATTGAAATCACATCAACGCACATACACACGCCGGACATATTGGCAGATGAGAAACCTGCTTTTTGAGAGAGTTGTGCAGGTTACCATCGTTATGGAAAAAATTCCCTTTTTAGCATTTCACATGTGAGCATCGTCTGATGAAACAGATCCCAGTAAAAACAACGACAACTATACATGAATTAACTTTCGTATTTATTTGCAAAGAAATGACAGTGAGAAAGCTTACCGGCTTTCTGATTTGAATCAGACACAGTAAGACTCTTATACACACTTGTCCAAAAGGGGGCGCTATACCAAAACAAAAAGACATGAAGCTGGCCATGAACATTCATCAGTATTTTGTCTTCTGAATACCCCTTGTCGATCTTGCTGTAAGACCAGAATGTGCAAGCTGAGAAGCAGAGACATCAAGGTCAAAGGCTGTCTGTCTGCTGGGAGAGAGACAGAGAAAGACTCCTAGTAAGCACTTAATTCAGCAAGTGGTCTAATAGTAATAAGGATCACTAAAAGGCTATTTGTAATCATGTGATTGTCTTCATGTTAACACACATTGTCAATTAAGAATCAATGAAGAAAATGACCCTTACATTTCCGTCCCATTATCATTTCATGATACCATTCAAATAAGGTAACTGCAGCTGAACCAGGCAATGACGTAAAACTTTCAACCATACTTCCTCATGTACAACAGACCACAGCGACCATTCGCAGCAGTTTTCAGAAATGGCAGCATCTACAGTCTCCAAAGATTCAGAGGGTACATACACTGAACTGGCCTCCACACAACAAGATGTATACAGCACTCTGGGCCACACAGCACTCAACAGCTCAAGAGCTCAGCACACAGGTAAGAACGCTTGAAGAGATTTGTCGCAAAATGTGATGAACGGCATAACCGAAATTGAGATGGTTTTAAAACGTCTACGATTGGTGGTGCTATCAGGCTACGAATGAAACTGTTCTGCAGTCTATTAAGAAGCTGCTTTTGATGTCCCAGAATAGAGTAACAGAGACTTGAGTCGTGCTTGAGTCCATTTTCAGGGCTATGGTACAGTATACGAAAGGCAAATGAATATTCTCTTTTCAGTGAAAACAAACGGTGTAAAATTGACAGAGTAAGCCTAATTATTTTCAGACCTAAATGACGATGGATGACAGGATTGTTTTATTCTGCTGTTTTCTTTGTGGCCACAGAGGAAAGGGAACAAAGCTCCCACCCCTACAGGCTGGCTGCAGTGTGTCTGGGGCTGCTGTGTGCTCTCTTATTGGCTGCCACAATAGTCCTGGGTGTCCTCTGTGAGTATCTCACACTGTCTGTGTCACTTTATTCTAATCCTGGTACAATGAAATTTTTAGGCAATTTACTGTTGATCGTGGGGAGGGTTTCAGGATTTTAAAAAAAGATTAAAAGCCTTTTTTAAATGGGCCAGAACAAAGCTAATGAATGACCAATGCATATAAACACTAGCTCCTGCTATAGAATAGTATGTGCATCCATCAGTTTATTTGTGTAGTTTGATACATGTAGAAAGGTTTGGCATATACCCTTAGAGAGCACTTTATTAGGTATTTATTAGACTTATTGGTCTTCTGCTGTGGTCAAAATCACTTAGATCACATTGTTTCCCCAGTCTGATGGGTGATGTGATTATTAACTGAAGCTCCTGACCTGTATCTGCATGATTTTAAGCATGGTACAGCTGCTACACAGTTGGTTGATTTGATAATGGCACGAGTAAGTAATATAAAATAAAGTGCTCAGTGACTGTATACTGCTTGCCACCTATTTTTTTCACGCAGGCAGAATGCCTTGGCCATTATACTAGGTGACTAGACCAATGATACTGGAACAGGGTGAATTTTATTTCGTTCTTGTTTATCTGACTCCAAAAGATAAGTTCAACTGCTCCTCTGTTCTAAGAGTTCAACAAAAGTAACGGCAAATGTCCGCCAATAGTGTGGCTCTATATGATAGCTATCTATTTGTATAGACACGGACGTGCCTGTGGCCTGTATAGTCTACAATGATAGGTATCCTAGGTTGTCTATGTCTGTGAGGACTCTTAACTGCTAAGTGTGCAGTGGTGCGAGTCAAGAGGATGCAGGTTCAAATTAATACAATTTATTAAACAATGTGCATTGCAGAAATAGAATGACAATGTGTTACAAGAATTACAAGTTGTAATATGAATGGTAAATGGTTTACAAATAAACGGCATTTATATAGCACCTTTATCCAAAGCGCTGAACAATAGATTCTTCTCAACGACCCATTCATACACACACTCACAGCGATTGGCTGCCATGCAAGGCGCCAACCAGCTCGTCACGAGCATTCGGGGGTTAGGTGTCTTGCTCAGGGACACTTCGAAACAGCCCGGGCGGGGAATCGAACCAGCATCCCTCCGACTGCCAGACAACCGCTCTTAGTGCCTGAGCCATGTCGCCCATGGCTATATGCAAATGGTGCGCAGGAGATCGTATTATGCAAATCATCGCTAATACGGAGTCTCCTCAAACCATTCCACGTTCCCCTCTATATACCCAGGGTTTACAGGAAAACAACAAATCAAATAAAGAGTCACAAGATGGCGGTAACAATGGTCCTGCTGATGTTATCTCTATATGTCCAAGAAACCTGGTTAACCTTTGTATTACAGCAGGATGCTGACTCACAGGTAACTTGCATTACCTGTGGTTTATTCCTACAAGATCTTTATTCAGCAACCAGTGTACTACACCACCAATGACACCAAACTATTTCCCACATCATTAGCCATCTAAAGACACCAAACACTGTATGTGGAAAACCCATGGTTTATACAGTGTTTTTTCAACTCATCAGTTCTGGGAGCATTCCACTGAGGAGGCAGAATTGCCCAGAGGCAGCACAATGATGGGAGGAATAGTCCTGTATTGACGAGCACTGTCTTTTCATCAAGCCTTGCTGACCCTGTGTCAACATGGTCAACACAGTCTGTTTCCTTTTCGGGGTCTGCAGAGAGTCACACTTATGTGTTTATCATTTTTTAAATGTGTATGACTACATTGATTGTCAGTGTGATTGATATGTGTCATTGAAATGTAGAGCAAACTCTGCATCCTGAAATGCCCATTGTTAAATATATACAGAAATATCATTACAGAGCCTAAATATACAAAAATATAGTTCATAATGTTCTAACACCATGTACATAAAGGCATGGCTTCTCTTTTTTTGTAACAACATATTGTAAATTAATATCTTGGTCAACATGGGGCAGCCAGTAACCTAGCAGCAAAGCCACATGACTGGGACCTGGAAGGCCGGTGGTTCAAGCCCCAGTGTAGCCGCAATAAGATTGGCACTGCTGTTGGGTCCTTGGGCTAGGTCGTTAACCCCACATTGCTCCAGGGTGGATTGTCCCCTGCTTTGTCTAATCAACTGTAAGTCACTTTGGATAAAAAGTCTCAGCTAATTAACTGTAAAGATATATGTGGCAGTTGTCTGTATCATAGTGAACAGTGGTGAAATATGGTAAAATTCACAGATTTGTTTCTAAGGAATGCATTTTCCCTTTGTATATTAGATACAAGCCTGTTTCAGAAATATTCAATGTTGGCAAGAGGCCAGGAGGAGCTCAGAGCCAATAACAGCACCTTGAACAGGGACAAGGACCAGCTACAGAGAGAATACAGTGCAGTATTTAAGAAACTCCCCTTTATGGAGGAGTACTGTCCCGTCAATTCACAGAGTGAGTGGTGTTCCTCTGTTGGTTATCTGCAGAAGACCTTTTAGTCTTTTACTTTTATTCTGTTGCTCAGTGTAAAGATAATTCACAGAAACTGTTGCCTGTTCTTCATGTACAGAGAGACTGTGCAAGCCCTGTCCACAGGGCTGGAAGCAGTTCTCTTCCAAGTGTTACTACTTCTCCACTGAGATGAAGAGCTGGATGAAGAGTCGCAGAGACTGCTTAAGACGGGGAGCTGACCTGGTGATTATAGAGAGTGACGAGGAGCAGGTGAGGTTCAGTGAAAGACAATTGTGATTCTCATATCATGTTGCTTCTTACAATCTGATCAATATTCAGGATGATTACTTTGAGTGAAGTTTGTTTATCAGTGTGGTGTGGCTCATGCTGCTGCTCAGTGTCTGACACCCAATCGTTAACCAAATCAACTTATTTTAAACTAAACCAACCTTTCTGACCAATCACCTCCAGATGTTTGCATTCAAATTGGCCAATGAGCTGGTTCTAATGAACAAAGGCTTCTAGTCAAGTTAAGGTGTGAATTGACTCAGAGGATCAGACAAGTGTATGTACTTTATTGTGGGGACAAATGGTGTGGGGACAGGAGATAGTTGTGGGGACAGGGGATAGGTTTGTGACCAGTATAAAATTGTCTTACAATTAGTTAAATCTTACAGGACTGTGTCACTCAGTGTCTCTGTCAGCAGAGTAAGCAGTGAGAGTCATTGTGTGTCTGTGTTCAGGAGTTCATCACCAAATACATACAAGATTATTACTGGATTGGACTGAGTGACTTAGAAACAGAGGGCACCTGGCTCTGGGTGGATGGAACCCTCCTGCAGAAAAGGTAAGATTCCTTGCACACACAGTACTGGCATAATTATACAGACAGACACAAAGCTGTGTAATTTGAAACAACTTCTGAACAGATCAGAAATATGAATGTTCCTCTGCTGCTAGTTAGTCCTTGGTTTGTGTTCATGCAGTGCATCTATTTCTGTTCATTATTTATTGTGAATGTGAACTTTACCCGTCTTCATTTATAATATTGTACAGTTTGTGTGATGGGGATGATTTGAATGTTTACAGTGAAATTCAGAATTATCTTCAAACACGATACATTTTCACTCTCTAAACTCTGCTTGATATATTCAGGGTCTGCAGTGTTAAACAGTGCACTAACATAGTCTGAAATAGACAGAGAATGTGCAGGAGTCACTGTGTCTCTGTAGGAAACAGGAGAGAAGCAGAGCTTCTGTGTCTCATTCAGTCTCTCTGACTCTATTACAGCTACTGGAGCAGTGGAGAACCAGATAATCGTTTCCAGCAACACAGGGACATACAGACATACACACCCGCAGAGTGCGCAGGTACTTACCCTGGTGAGAATCTATGGATGGACACAGGCTGCCATTTGTCCGCCCGCTTCATCTGTGAGACTGATGCTCTGCTCCTTTAATTGCCAATGATGTAAAATTGATGCCAAATGGGAAATCCATTTTTGTACCATGATAGTTTTAACCATTTCCTCAGCTGTAAATATCAAAATAAGCATAACTATGGCAGTGTTTGAGTGGTGTGTCATCAAAGTGCTCAGTGCCTGGAGGGAAATCCTGTCATCTTGATAAGATATTTGTTTGCACTCCATTCCTCTGAAACATGTGGGTATGAATCACATTTTGAAGAAAAGTTATGTCATTTAACTTGGATATGAATTTGTGTATTCTCAGATTAAGTTAAATGTTAATTCAGTGAATTAATGTTCAACTAAGCTTGTAAACGTTTGAACTACAAACGTTTGGACTGACACAGATTTACTATCTGTAGCAATTGTTGAGATTTAGTGGCGTTGTGAACGCAGCCCATAAATGACGAGATGACATTTTCGTTGAAAATGTATTTCCTCCTGTACACAAGCTAACATAAGCTGTTTCCAAACTGCACATGAGCTAACATAAGCTGGTCGTTTGGTTGACTGATACATGGCTAGCTGTACACACAGCTTGCTGAACAACAGCGTGCCGATTGACGAAATGCTGACCACGGCTGTGGGGCCATACACTGGCTGTACACGTGCTGTACACGTGCTGCGCTGAGCAGTAGTGAGCTGTGTTGAGTTGTAGCGATCGTTCTGAGCTGGTTCAACCTACCAAGTGCACCACGCACTTGTACATTTTTCTTAACATCAAATATCTAATTTACAATGCATCAAATGAAATTCACATCGGTAATAATAGAACAAACAATATTATCGGCATTTTACACGCGTTTTCCCGACAACAGGATAGCTACCGCCATTAGCTCAGTCGCGGAATTATACAAGAATCTACCGAGCTCATTTAGCTTCGTACAAACATTCAAACTCGATCTAACATTTGTATATATAATACTCGGAATTCAAATACAATTACAAACAGTGTACTTACAACGTTTCCACTTTATCGCATTTAAATTAACACTTGGGAGCTCAACTCCATGCAACCATGTGCTTCGTTTCTTTGCACTGTTCGGAATCGCCTGCGCTGCGTGAAGACGTCATCTATGCGCCTCACATTAATGCGATAGGTGCATCAATGGTTCCACCTGCTGGCCAGGCGGGCATACAATTATCTCCATAACTTACACTCCCCCCGAAAGGGCCGTAAAGGGACCTTTACGCAAAATTAAGTAACATACAGCACATTAATATAAAGCAATCAATACATCATTACCTTATGATTTCCAAGTCATATATCAAAACATCACATATTTACAAAAAACAAATAAAAAACAAAAACAAAACAAAAAGAAACCTTCTTTTAACAGCCAAATAAGAATTGACATCAGCTTTCTAATGCAAAAGATCAATACCGGAAGATCCTAATTTACCTCCTCCAACAAGCACAACCTTGTAATAGGCCGAATACGCTCTGTGGACTTTGTCCTAACCTTGACCTTGCGCACATGCCCATCTGCCCCTGGGCCATCTGTTACTCTCGCTAAAGGCCATTCTCCCCTTGGAGTCTCTTCAACTAGCAAAACAACATCTCCAACTGCGGTATCCCTTTGCAATTTGTGCCACTTTAGCTTGCAACATTGGGAGATACTCTCTTGTCCATCTTCGCCAGAACACGTCTGCGTGACACTGAACTTGACGCCATCTGCGTCTGACATAGAGATCCTTGAGATCAAACTCCTTCTCTGTGTAAGCAAATGAACAAGTACCTGGGCGAAGTAAACGATTTGGGGTAAGCGGCTCTGAATCAGACACATCATCTGAAAGAGTAGTGAGCGGTCTACTGTTTATCAGAGACTCAACAATGCACATTAGGGTAGTAAGGGCCTCATCATCCATGACTTGTTCTGAAAGCATGGGGCGCAACACATTTTTTACCGACCGAACTAAACGCTCCCCCACATGAGGGGCATTGAAATGCCAGTCCACTCCCTTGGTGTGCAATATTCCCTGAATCCTATTCTGGTCCAAACCCCCAAGTAATCCCTTCAGCTGTCTTTCAGCCCCTACAAAATTGGTCCCATTATCACAGTAAATGTCCTTTGGACAACCTCTACGAGCCATTAATCGGTGTAAACAGTGAATAAAGGAATCCGTGTCAAGTGACACATTTCGAGGTGAATGGCCCTGACCGTCATGCAGGTAAACAAACACCCATACCTTTTCAAGACACTTCTGCCACATTTCACCCTCAGTGGACCAAATAAATATATCCCCATGCCACTAAATGGCGGATTGGTGGCCTCCAATCTGCATTTGGGTAGATCTGCCATGCGCTGTGTAACTACCTTGGAACTCCACCTTCTACATGTAACACATTGTCTGAGGACCCTTTTAACTGCTTGTCTACCACTAATTACCCCAAATTTCTAATACATGTTCCTGGCCAACATGGCCATGAGTCTGTTGAACTTCACGCACTATTAAATCCACAATGTGATGCCGTTTCGGCAGGATAAGAGGATGCTTCATTGTCTCCTCAAACTCCCCCTGTGAAATCCTATCACCGACCACCAGTAGGTCCTCATCAGAGACACAAGGACTGAGAGAAGCTAGCATGCCTCTCTGTGGCAACTCTTTCCTAAAGTACAACGGAAATTCTTTCTTCTGAACAAAGCGAATTATGGCAAGCTCTGCCTTTTCCATCTCCTGAGAATTAACTGGCAGGGAAATCTCAGGTACATCGCCATCTGAGACCTTGAATCTTAGCGAAGCCTTGACTCTTAAAAGCAAGGCAACTCTCCTCTTGAGTTGAAACCATGACGAGTGATACAAGATGAAGTCCTGAACAATATTCCATGCCCTTGTATCATCTTTCCATTCCTCTGTCTCTCTAGCTAAATCTTCCTTCTTTCACTCGAAAATTTACGTGGCCACCTCTAATCCCCGCAAACTGTTTTCAACCTTCTCCTCTCTTCTGACCCCCGTCATCACTCACACCTGATGACTTTGTCTCCTTCTTTGAAAAGAAGGTTGACGCCATTTGCAATTCCTTCTCCCAACCCTCTCCCCCTGCTGCCCCTCCTACCTTCCCCAACTCCCTAGCCTCCTTTTCTCCCCTCTCTGACTCCGACACATTGAAACTCCTTACATCCCACCGCCCGACCACCTGTCCTCTTGACCCCATCCCCTCTCCCCTCCTACAATCTATATCCAATGACATTCTCCCTTTTCTCTCCTCTCTAATCAACACCTCCCTCTCTTCTGGCACCATGCCCTCTTCCCTGAAGAGGGCCAGAGTCACTCCCCTGTTAAAAAAACCTACTCTTGACCCCTCTGCCCTGAACAACTACCGGCCTGTCTCTCTTCTTCCCTTTCTCGCTAAAACTCTGGAACGGGCGGTCTGTTCCCAACTGTCCACTTATCTTCTCCAGAACAATCTCCATGACCCCAACCAGTCTGGCTTCAAGAATGGCCACTCCACTGAGACCACCCTGCTCGCGGTCACTGAGGCACTCCACTCTGCTAAAGCCAAATCCCTCTCCTCTCCTCATCTTCCTCAACCTGTCGGCCGCCTTCGATACAGTCAACCATGAGATTCTAGTTCTAATCGCTGTCTGGGATGGGTGTCACAGGGTCTGCACTTGCTTGGTTTTCCTCATACCTCTCTGGTCGCTCCTACCAGGTGACTTGGAGGGGCTCAGTCTCTGACCCTCACCCCCTACAAACTGGAGTCCCGCAGGTCTCAGTTCTTGGGCCTCTCCTCTTCTCGCTATACACTATGTCTCTTGGTTCTGTTATCTCTTCCCATGGCTTTTCTTATCATTCTTATGCTGATGACACCCAACTCTTTATTTCCTTCCCCCCCGACACCCAAGTCACCACACGGATCTCCGCCTGCTTGGCTGATATCTCTGCATGGATGACTTCCCACCACCTGAAGCTCAACCTTGCCAAAACTGAGCTTCTCTACATCCCTGCTAAGTCCTCTCCGTCAATCAACCTCTCACTGACTGTTGAGGACTTTGTAGTTTCCTCCTCCCGTACGGCAAAGAATCTTGGGGTGACTCTTGACAATTGCCTCACCCTGGCTCCAAAGTATCCTCCACTGCCAGAACCTGCAGGTTCTTTCTGTATAATATACGGCGTATCCATCATCTCCTGACGGCGAAAGCCACCCAGCTCCTAGTCCAGGCACTCGTCATTTCCTGCCTGGATTACTGCAACTCCCTCCTAGCCGGTCTCCCAGCGTGTGCCATCAAGCCCCTCCAGCTGGTCCAGAATGCTGCAGCCCGCCTGATCACCAGTCAGCCAAGGTCGGGTCATGTCACCCCGCTTCTCATTGGCCTCCACTGGCTTCCTATTGCCGCACGCATCCGATTCAAGGACCTAGTGTTGGCATTTCAGGCTGCTAAGGGGACTTTGACTTTGACTTGTGGTAGAACCTATGCACTTGTAAGTCGCTTTGGATTAAAAGCGTCTGCCAAATGACAAAAATGTAAAAAATGTAAATCACTAGCAACACTCAGACTGACTTGTGGTGGCTGTTTGACCTCAGTTGTTTGATCATTTGGATTTACCGTAGCCTTAACATCTGACATAGGCCAGTACTCTACAGGTTTAGTCAGAAACCATGGTCCCTTCTTCCACACTCTCAATGAGGGACTGCGCTGTTACGCCACGAGAAACTATATCAGCTGGGTTATCGTAAGAAGCCACATGGCGCCACTGATCAGGCCTGGAACCTGCCTGAATGGCCGCAACCCTGTTCGCAACAAAGGTGTGATACCGCTTCTGGGGGTTTTTGATGTAGCCTAAAACTATCATACTGTCAGTCCAAAAATATGAGCTCTCAATCTCAATACACAGTTCCCTTCATAGCATACTGTCTACCTTTACTGCCAAAGATGCAGCAGATAACTCCAACCTATGAATACATAACTTCTTCAACGGAGCAAGTCTGGACCTTGACATCAGCAAATGACTATCAACGCTATTGCCCACCGACAGGACGCGTAAATAAACGACAGAACCATATGCTTTGGTCGATGCATCTGCAAAGTGATGCAACTGAAACTTCATTGCACTAGTAGGTTTCACACATTTGTCAATTCGAAACCCTTGCAGCACTGGTAACTCAGCTGACCAATTCTTCCAATCTGTCACAATAGCATCTGGAGGCTGATCATCCCAACCTATTCCCAATCTCGCTAGTTGCTGTATTATGAGTCGTCCCTTGACCAAAAATGGCATCACAAATCCAAGAGCGTCAAACACAGCACTAACCCCACTAAGCAAGCCTCTTCTAGTGTGAGGTTTGTCTCCAGTAAGTACACTAAATGACAAAGTGTCTGAGCCCAGTTCCAAAATTAGTCCTAGGGCCTTCTCATAAACTATTTAATCTGAATCAAGGTCAAGATGCTGAACACCCTTAGCCCTGTCCTCTACAGGGATTAAATCCACAACTTCCCGGGAGTTGCTAGTGAACTTGGCTATTCTAAAGCCGCCTTCTGAAAGCATACCTTTCAAATCTTGAACTAGACGTACAGCACCCTCAACTGTGTCAACAGCCACAAGGCAGTCGTCAACATAGAAATTCCTTTTGACTGTCTCTACAGCCAAACTACCATATTTGGCACTACCCTGGTCGGCAACATGACGCAACACAAACCCACAACAAGCAGGTGACCAAGTATCACCAAATAGATGTACCGCGATAGACTACCACATCATCATTCAGGTCCCCGTCCCTCCACCAAAGAAACCGGAGAACATCTCTGTCCCTGGGACAAACCTTGACCTGGTAAAACATTGCTTCTATGTCCCCCTGTACTGCTATTGGTCCAAGTCTGAATCTGAGGAGAACACTAGCTAACATCTGGGCCTTGCATGACATGCTTATTCAGTGAAACATCATTAACCTGTGCTGCACAGTCAAATACTACTCTCACTTTCTTTGGAGAAACAACTGGATGGTGTGGCAAGTACCACACTGGGTCATCAACAGCATCACACTCTGATACCTCCTCTGCATGACCGTTCCTGAACAATGCAGCCATAATCTTCACATACTCATCCCTAAGTTCCTGATCCCTTACTAACCTCTTACGGAGCGACTGAAGTCTTCTCTCAACAAGAGGACGGCTATCTGGAAAACTGGGCTGGCCCCTGAATGGAACCGGCAGCACATAATGGCCATCCATATCCTGAGTAATGGTACCCTTCCACAAACTCAATGTACGTTCATCCTCTAATGATAACGACTTCTCCGGACCATTCAGCTGTTCCCAACCCTCAACCTTCCAGAACTTTTCCAACTGGACCTCTAAGTGACAGTCTACAAAATTGGCTGACAATGACATACCTGTACCTGGCGAAAGTGGCCCATTCAAAGCCCAACCTAATCTGGTCTTGACAGCGTATGGCATGCCAGGACCTGTTCCTTGCCTGACCTCCAAGGGTATCATCAATTCGGCGTTGTCTTGCCCAATAAGAATCATGACCTGATCACTTCTCACATCTGGTAGACGTAACCCTTTCAGGTGGGGGAATCTCTCCACATCAGCCTCAGTGGCGATGTGAGTCTTGTCACAAGGGATAGCAAACCTGGTGTGCACAGGATTCAACATATAAAACCCATCATGATTAACAGCAGATATTTCAATAGTAACCACCCTGGTATCAATTTTATTAGGCCTATCAATAGTGTTTAGGATCAAAGTTTCGACTTCTCCTCTCACCCCCAGTCTCTCTACTAGACCGTCTGTGCAAAACGTTGAGGTAGACCCATTGTCTAAAAGAGCATCAGTGCAAAATGTTCGGCTGCTACCAGGCGCTCTAACTCTTACGGGTACAATAGGCAAAGTTAGTCTGGATCTGCCTCCACTGACTGCATTGCACCCTGCCTTACTGGTAACATCTGTACACTCAGACTCTGAGTCTGGCTTTCCTTGTGACTCAAGGAAAACTTACAGCTGGATGACACATGGCCTGTCCTGAGACAATTAAAACATAAGAGTTTGTTAAGTACATATTTCTTCCTACTTTGTGGAGTCATATTCTTGAACTTGCCACAACCAAACAGACTGTGGTTGCCATTCATACACAATTCACAGCTCTTGTTAACTGTTACAGCCGGCCTACCTGCTTGAACTGAACGACCCACAGAGGAACCATCAGGCTCAAACTCCCATGAGCGATCTGCTGTGACTGACAATCTACCTGACTGAGACTAATTGGAATGACCTACTGTCAAAGGCACTGCCCTGTCGCCTACTTGGCTTATCGTACAGTAAACTACTGTAGACTGGGTCATTGGTTTCTCCCATTGGCTAAATTTAACACATCTGGTGGCTTACCACCCCGAGATCTTAGATTTTGAACCTCTCGCAACCATCTGGTTCTAAGGTACATGGGTAACCTTGAGATGATTTGCACCATCACCCTCTGGGTACTTATCTCAGCTACATAACCCATAGTGCTAAGAGTATCAACGCAACAGCTGAAATCATCTGCCAGCTCCTGTAACTTAAATGCATCCTTGGGAATCTGTTGGCCCTCTGCTACCTTCCTAACCCAGGCTTGTGAAATTGTATAATCATCTCCAAATCGCTGTTTCAGTAATTCCCTTGCCCGTGAATACCCATTTTCTAAACACACACAAGGCTCTATGAGGGATCTGGCCTTACCTGAACAATACTGAATCAAGAGCATGAGTTTGGCAGCATCATCTACTGCAGTCACCCTACTGTCAAAAGCTTTGATAAAAACCCAATACTTCAGTGGATCCCCATCGAAACAAATAAGCTCTGGTTTAGGTAACTGTACAATATTTAACACCTGTTGCTGCCCTAAACGGACAGCCTCAGCAACATCTTGAAAAGGCTCAACAGAGTTGACAGCTGCAGGTCGAGGACAAAACTCTTCTGCATCAGCATTCAGTGTCCCGTTCTTTTGGCAGTCCACGTTTGTTAAAGCTCGTTGCTGTTCCTTGTTCGATCGGATGCTTGACACCCGGCTCCCCCCTGTGGCAGCCATCTCCTCCTGCGCCGCAGCCAACTGGGTCCTCAGCTCCAGCTCCTCCCTCTGTTGGCGAACACGCAGCTCCTCCCTCTCCAGACGTTGATGCTCTTGCAGGGATTCTGCGATGACAGACAAGGATGCGGCTCTTCCTGATGCTCTTGAACTAGCTGCTCCACTGCAGCTTGATACTCGCGAACCTCCTGCACTACTGCGACCGGCTTGGCTCACAGAATCTTCAGGCTTGACGTCATCAGCTGGGAACTGGAATAGGACAACCTTTCCTTCTTTCAGCTTCTTTATTTTTTCCTCTGTCCTTACTCAGAGCTCACGGACTTCACGGTCTATACCTTCAAAATAGGCCTGCTGCTCTTCAATCTCATCTTCTTCATTTAAAAGTTCACATATTTTATCTTGAACACTTTGCAATTTTGCATAAGCCTCTACCACGGCATCTAGACTATTCTGTAACCGCTGGACATCATTTAGTTCAATTACCAAGTGCACCACGCACTTACACATTTTTCTTAACATCAAACATCTAATTTACAATGCATCAAATGAAATTCACATCGGTAATAATAATAAAACAATATTAGCGGCATTTTACACACGTTTTCCCGACAACACGATAGCTACCGCCATTAGCTCAGTTGTGGAATTATACAAGAATCTACTGAGCTCATTTAGCTTTGTACAAACATTCAAACTCGATCTAACATTTGTATATATAATATTCGGAATTCACATACAATTACAAACAGTGTACTGACAACGTTTCCACTTTATCGCATTTAAATTAACACTTGTTTTCTCGGGAGCTCAACTCCATGCAACCATGTGCTTTGTTTGTACGTCATCTATGCGCCTCACATTAATGCGATTGGTGCATCAATGGTTCCACCTGCTAGCCAGGCGGGCATACAATTATCCAACTACATAACTTACAAAGCTACTTAAATGGAATTGGTTCAGTGAGACAAATGCTGTGCTCCCCAATGTAATATTCATCATTGCAAATGTTTTAATTTTTATTAAATATTATTAAATGCAGTGGAATTACTGTACAAAAGCCTATACATGCAGAGTATTTTCAGCTATAACATTATTAGTTCTGTGAATATGGACATATGTATATATAATCACAAATCCTGATTAGCGCCATAAGTTTACTGGAGTACACAACAGCAATCCCCTGCTACAAAAGTGGATGTGTTATGAGCTAATTGTGTTAAAGCATCTGCTAATACAAAGAGCTCTTAGTACTTTTAAAAATGAGTATGTCACTAAAACGTGCTTAGATGTAACTCTCTAAACAGGGGCTGTGACGCAAAGCCATAAACCACATGTACCCGCAAAATGGTTCTGTATGCGACTCAATCATGGTATAAATTCAATCATTTGCGCTTCATTTTTTCTTTTTTGCTTTTGCTCATCTGTAAATAAACCTATTTCGACAAAACTGAAGCACTCAAAAATCATTGTTGTTGGAGGTCTGTGTGAATTGTGTTTGTGTGGTTTCTGCTTCATCATTACATTGCATACCTATGTGCTCTGTGTACCATTACACCATACACCTGTATGACCAGCACATGTGGTTCCCCTCATAGAGACTCCTAAATTAACCACATAAGTCATGTCATACTCAATGAGGAGCTGCTGTTCTTACCTGTGTCTTCAGCTCCTAGGCTGGCCTAATCATCATTTTTGTTTTGGGAAGGCTATTAGCACTCAAGTGGCTGAAATTCAGGAATGCTACATAATCGGCGCTTTGCATGTTAAAGCTTTGCTTTGCTTTAACAAGGACAGTGTGCATCATTGTTGAAGCAAAGCAAATCCCTGAAAAATCAAGATCAATCAAGACCAAATCAAGTATTTGATTAAATTCAATTTGTATAGTTTGCAGTATTCTGCATGGGAAGGAAGCAGACTGCTAGCAACAATGTTGTAATACCTCAAACCATATTTCCTCATGTACCACAGTCCACAGTGACAAAATATTAAAAAGAAAGAAATAAAGAAAGACCATTAGCAGCAGTTTTCTGAAATGGCAGCATCTACAGTCTCCAAAGATTCAGAGGATATATACACTGAACTGGCCTCCACACAACAAGATGTACACAGCACTCTGGGCCACACCACACTCAACAGCTCAAGAGCTCAGCACACAGGTAAGAACTTGCATGGTGTACCCATTATGAGACTGCCTTCTCCCTCGGTACTGCACTTTGGTTTTGGCTGGATTTTACGTGTACGAACATTGCTCTCTGGACATTCCCCGAATAAAGCCCTGACGGGACTTTATTACACCACTGTTTCTGAGTCGTGCATTTTGGGTCCAACCCCCCATGGACCCATCTCAGATAGTGCACTGTTTGACACTACAGACCCTGAATAAATCAAGCAGAGTTTAGAGAGCGAAAATGTATCGTGTTTGAAGATAATTCTGAATTGCACTGTAAACATTCAAATCATCCCCATCATACAAACTGTACAATATTACAGATGAAGACGGGTAAGGTTCACATATTCACAATAAATAATGAACAGAAATATATGCACTGCATTAACACAAACCAAGGACCAACTAGCAGCAGCGGAACATTCATATTTCTGATCTGTTCGGAAGTTGTTTCAAATTACACAGCTTTGTGTCTGTCTGTATATTTATGCGCAGTACTGTGTGTGCAAGGAATCTTACTTTTTCTGCAAGAGGGTTCCATCCACCCAAAGCCAGGTGCCCTCTGTTTCTGAGTCACTCAGTCCAATCCAGTAATAATCTTGTATGTATTTGGTAATGAACTCCTGAACCCAGACACACAATGACTCTCACTGCTCACTCTGCTGACAGAGACACTGAGAGACACACAGTACACACACTTGTCTGCCCCTCCAAGTCTTAATCTGATGAGAGGCCTTTGTTCATGAGAACTAGCTCATTGGTCAATTTGAATGCAAACATCTGGAGGTGATAGGTCAGAAAGGTTGGTTTAGTTTAAAATAAGTTGATTTTGTTAACGATTGGGTGTCAGATACTGAGCAGCAGCATGAGCCACACCACACTGATAAACAAACTTCACTCAAAGTAATCATCCTGAATATTGATCAGATTGTAAGAAGCAACATGATATGAGAATCCCAATTGTCTTTAAGAAGGCTGTAGTATGTAGACGTATGAATTTATGTCAAATTTCTCTCCCCTACCCACTCACTGCCTCATCCATTCACTCTTTCACAGAACCTTACCTGTTCCTCTTGACTCTCTATAATCACCAGATCAGCTGCCCATTTAATGCAGTCACTGTGACTGCTCATCCAGCTCTTCCTCTCAGTGGAGAAGTAGTAACACTTGGAAGAAAACTGCTCCCAGCCCTGTGGACAGGGCTTGCAGAGTCTCTCTGTACATGAAGAACAGGCAACAGTTTCTGTGAATTATCTTTACACTGAGCAACAGAATGAAAGTAAAAGACTAAAAGCTCTTCTGCAGATAACCAACAGAGGAACACCACTCACTGGAGAGGAGTTTCTTAGATACTGCACTGTATTCTCTCTGTAGCCGGTCCTTGTCCCTGTTCAAGGTCCTGCTATTAGCTCTGAGCTCCTCCTGGCCTCTCTCCAGCATTGAATATTTCCGAGACTGGTTTGTATCTAATACACAAGGGGAAAATGCATTCCTTAGAAACAAATCTGTGAATTTTACCATATTTCACCACTATTCACTATGATACAGACAACTGCCTCATTACATTACATTATTATATTATTGGCATTTGGCAGACACTCTTATCCACAGCGACGTACAGTTGATTAGACTAAGCTGGGGACAATCCGCCCTGGAGCAATGTGGGGTTAACGACCTAGCCCAAGGACCCAACAGCTGTGCCAATCTTCTTGCGGCTACACTGGGGCTTGAACCACCAAACAGCTCCAGAAACTTTTCTTCACCTGTTGTGCATGAATGAAGCCATTGTGAGTTAATTTGGACGAGAATGAACATCCACGCAGGACGCTGCTAGGAAGCTAGCTAGTAATGAGCAGCTCTTCCTCGGACAAGTCAAGTTCAAGTTTACAAGGGAACCAAAAGAGACACATCATGGCTGGAATCATCAGACATATAGGATACTTTTGATGAATCCGGTGGGCAATGGGCAACATACATTGAACGTTTTGAGCATTACGTCCTGGCTAATGAGATCAGGGATGCTAAGAAAGTACCAGTACTGTTTAGCATAATGGGCCCGAAAACGTATGGATTACTGCGCAGTCTGAACACCCCTGAAAAGCCTATTGTATGGCGTATTGTGGATGAATTGCAGAGTCAATTTGCACCAAAATGTCTCGTGATAGCAGAGAGGTTCCACTTCCACAAACATAATCAGGCGGACAGAGAGTCTGTGATGCAGTATGTGGCAGTTCTTAAAGAGCTTTCTGAACATTGTGAGTTTCGGTGAGCATTTGGAGGACGCACTGCGGACAGATTCGTTTGTGGGTTAAACAGTGAAGCTGTTCAGAAGCGCCTGCCGACAGAGGAAAATCGTACTTTTCAGAAAGCAGTCGATTATGCTGTATTGGCAGAGACAGTGTCACGTGATCCGCAGCAGCTAAGTGGCTCACTCAGAGTGAACGCTGTTCTGTGTCCAAAAGTTAGTGATGAGTGCGGACAGTGAGGGAAAATGAATCACACTGCTGATAATTGCTGGGACAAGAACAGGGACTGCCATGATTGCGGGAAGAAAGGCCACATCGGTCGCTTGTGTAAAAATAAAAATAGAAACCGAAACCCTCCAGAGAGGGAAAGAGAGAGAAAACGGAGGGAGGGAAGATCGTAACTCAGCCAAGCGCAGTGAGAGAGAGAAAAAGAGAAGAGTGCATCGTGTAGCGGCCAGTGAGAGTGAAAGTGGAAGTGAGGAAATAAAATCTGACCCAGATAATGAATTAGGGCTGAACTCACTGTCTCATAAAAGGAAATATGCTTTGCGGGTGACTAAAACACCTGCACGTTGCAGTGTTTAAAACACCTGCACGTTGAGTGAATTGACCGAAATAGTGATACGGAGACACAAGAGTCTGATTTAAAAGGACCAGGGCCTTTTTTTTTTTTTTTTTTTAAACGAACAAATAAACAAACAAACAACAAAGCAAAAGTGACCAAACTTAACTATCCAAATACTGCTTACCTAGCCAACTAAAAATACCGATACACAAAGTAAGTCACAAAGACAACAATTAAGGTTCACAGGGAGGTAGGGAGGGATGGGGAGAGGTGCTGCTTGAATAGGTGCGTCTTCAGTTTGTGCTTGAAGGTGGGGAGAGATTCTACAGTTCTGACCTCAACGGGGAGTTCGTTCCACCACTGTGGAGCCAGAACAGACAGTAGTCGTGAGCGTGAGGTGGAGGTTCGGAGAGGGGGAGGTGCCAAGCGGCATGTGGAGGCTGAACGAAGAGGTCTGGCAGGGGTGTAGAGTCTGATGATTTTTTGTAGGTAAGCTGGGAAAGACCCCTTAACTGCTGGGAAGGCTAGCACCAATGTTTTGAATTTGATGCGAGCCATGACAGGCAGCCAGTGGAGGGAAGTAAGCAGGGGGGTGACGTGTGAGTATTTGGGAAGGTTGAAGACCAGACGAGCTGCTGCATTCTGGATAAGTTGGAGGGGTCTGATGGCGGATGCTGGGAGGCCAGCCAAGAGGGAATTGCAGTAGTCCAGGTGGGACAGAACCATCGCTTGGACCAGGAGCTGGGTCGAGTAGGGGGTGAGAAAGGGGCGGATTCTCCGTATGTTGTCTAGGAAGAACCTGCATGACCGGGTCATCGCCGCAATGTTCTCGGAAAGGGACAGTCTGCTGTCCATCACCACGCCAAGGTTCCTTGCACTGGGTGATGGCGTGAGTGTGGTATCCCCGAGGGAAATGGAGAGATCCATGGTGGAGACACCATGTCTCTGTGTATCTTTGTGAGTCTATAAAATTGTTTGCATAAATACCTGTATATTATAGTCAAGTACGTAATAGTTCCTTTACATGGTACAGTAAAGGGCAGGTGTGAAATGGTCTTTATTGGATTAAACTGTCTTTTATCATGTTTCCACTCCCATTTTCCCTATTTAATTATTACAGTGGATCCCTCTACTAATCCCACCTATTCCACGGAGCACTCCTCTCCTCGCGTTTGTAACCATCGTGTTTTATTGTTCCTGTCGATATAACTGGTGCATGTTGTGTCATCTCCCGGATCCTAACCCCATGGAACGGTGTTGGGTGCAATGGGTTCCCAAGCCCAGTCACAATCCTGTGTTCTGGACCAGGTTGCGTTATGAGGGGATACAGAGATCAAAACGCAGAGAACACGAGCGTCAGGAAGACTGCTGCCTCCAGACCTGGCCACTCGCGGATCTCTCTGGTATTTGTCGTCATTTCTCACTTATGCTCTGGAACAGAAAAAGAAAGTGAAAACACATAATCCCACCTAATTGGCAGGTTTTAACAGGTTTTAAGTTTCTCCTCCGGTAACCCCCTTGAATCCCTCCCAAACACGCTGCACGTTCATTTGCCATTAATACTGGGTAAGGTCCTGCCCAATGTGTTTGTAAGCTTATTGGTGCCAATTTTTTAAGCATAACCTGACTTCCTACTTTTGGTACCCATCCCCTTTGGCTTTCCTATTTCTCATCATGTTCTGTTTGCCTTTGTTCTACATGCTTTCTCATCTCCTGAATTGACTTGTCTAAAATCTGCAGATAAGCTCTCAACATCTACCCCTGGTAAAGGGGCGTCTCCTGTCGGTGTCATCGCTCTCCCTGTCATTAACTCGAAAGGGGTGAGCTGCGTTACTTTACTATTGGGTGATGCTGTTGTCTTCCACAGGTCGGCAGGAAGCAATCCACGGCATCCTTTTCCTGTGTCTTTGATTGCAGCCGTGAGTTTTGTTTTTATTGTTTGGTTCATTTGCTCTGCCATCCCGGCAGATTGGGGATGATGCTGAACTTTTGTTTTATTTCCAAAGTCTTCATTGCTTCCTTCATAACTTCATAATGACTCCCTGTGAAGTGAGTAGAGACTGGTAGGGCAGGCCCCATCTTAGAAAGATTATTAGTGGCTAATAGTCTTGCAGCAGTGGCAGCTGTTCAGTTCCTTGTTGGAAAAACCTCCATCCATCTGGTTTCGATTACCATAAACAGGTATGTGTATCCTCCACTAGGGGGCAGTGGTCCAGTAAAGTTCACGGGCCCTTGGGTCTTGGAGCACATCCCATAGGTATTTTCTTCCTGGTTGTGCGGATCTTTGTTTCCAGACAGATGAGACACCTAGATGTGTAATTGTAAATGTCTCTTTTCATTCCCGGCCACCACCACGTCCACTGCATCTGTGCCGCCTGCTTCTCAGGTCCTTCATGAGTAACGCCATGATGCAGCTCAATCAGGGGTCCACCACGCTGTCGTTCAGCCTCCGTAGGCAACCGCTGTCCTGTTTGCCCCTACAGCTACAGCTGTATTTCGGAGTCTATTTGATTCCTTCGTCGGTTGCTTCTCGTTCCCTTCAGGTTGGGCCGCCACCGTCCTGGTGCCTTGATCAGCCGAAGCGCTCCCTTGTCCTTGCGTTGTTGTTGTTTCTTGGTGCGCAGCTACTTTGATCACAGCTGCTTCCTTTGGGAAGAGGGCTGCGTCCAGCAGGGTTTTCACGTGTGTTTAAGTGGCACTCCTGCGGACGTGACCAGTACCCTTCGTACCCACACTGGCCCAAAATCTTGTACAACGCCGTAGGCATAGATGCTATCTGTATAGACATTCAATGTTTTGTCTTTAGCCAGCTTTAGGGCTTCTGTTACAGCTACCAGCTCAGCCAACTGGGCCCCCCCTCCCTAGGCATATGCTTCCAGCTGCCTCTGTTTCACCCGCTTGATTGACAACGGCCAAGCCAGTCTTCCTGACTCTGTCTTCATAGAAACTTGATCCATCCACGAAAAAGTGTCAGGTCAAAGCTGGGCAGGGGTTCCTGTTGGAGGTGTCCCATGCAGCCATCTTCCATTTAGGCTGCACACTGGTGGGGTGTTCCCTCCTCCACTAGAAATGATGTCGGGTTCACTATGCCTTCACTCTTTGCAACGACGTATTTCAATGCCTTTGCCCAGTAAGCACATTTCCCTGGCAAAGGGCTGGTGCTTGCTACAGTTCCTCTTTTAGTCCGGTGACTTCCTCTTGGGGCCCCCACTCCAATTTTTCAATTCCTGGTTTTCCTCCTTTCAGCATCCTCTGCAAAGGCGCCACCAGCTCCCCGAAATCCGGCACATAGAGTAATGTGCAAGGGTCTTCAGCACCTGTATACCATTCTGTACAGATAAGATTCTTTCAAAAATAATTCAATGAAAGGTCCTAAATAAACATACTATACATTTTACATTACATTTGAGTAATTTGGCAGAATAGTTCAAAACTGAATCAAATCAATATTTTTTTGTCACCACCCTTCGGCGTTAATACTGCGTCACTTTTCTATGATAGCCAACACTGTCCTGCAGTTCTATAAGACAATCAACACTTTCCACAGTTCTTCAGCAGACTTTGGGCGGCTCCTTGCTTCCGATCTGACAGCCTTGATCAAGTTTTTATGTAGTAAAGGTAGTAAATAGCTTACAGTAATATGTTACTGTATTAAATACAAAAATGTCTGTAAAATTAAATATTTTGGAAAAAAGATGAAGGTTGGATGAAAATGAATATTTGGAAATCTCAAATGTGTTCTTCTATACTAACACACAAAAACATAAACATGTATAATAAAGTCTACGGTGAAGACGTCCCTTTCCCCTAATTAAAAAGTGCGGAGGGCCAGAAGTAAAACATGTATATCCTTTGAGCCAATTATCACACATCACGTTAATAATCAAAACGTGTAACCAACAGAGAAATCTGTATGATTTAAGTGATTCTTTATTCTTCATTTGTTGTTTTTCATTGAAGACTGATGTTTTGCTTCACAATAATGATCTCTAACCTAAAAGAGGATGTGTGTTCGGGTTGAACAGGGGGACATCTTCTTTCGGAATGCTGAGTGAAGCAGACAAGGAGGGGGGAATCGGTGGGGGCTTTTGCCGAGGAAGATTTCTTAATGCAGACAGGCTTCCGTTTGAACTTCTGCTTTTGTGGAATCCGAATTCACGACCAAGAGACAGGAGTTTGCTCGTCTGCTGAATTTATGCAGTTTGTATGTAATCCGTCTTCATGCTTTGACAGGCCCTATTTTAAAAGATTGCTCTGGAAGAGAACTGGGTGAACCGGAACCAATGCCAAATATGAGGCTCATGTACGTTAAAGCAAGAGACTGTCCTACAACAAATTTATGTTAACATGTAACACGTATACCAAAGAATAAGAATTTATTAACAACAATAGTTCGTTTTATGGTTTGTTTATTGTAAGATGTATCAGATAATATTAACAAGAGTAAAATGCTCAATGAAAAATAAATACACTATGTAATGATACTCAACAATTTATCAGTAAAACCCAGAACTGTTGGGACGAATTGGGACAAAGGTATAAAGATTGGAATGACCGTGAAGTGTTAGGCTTTGTCTTGTGCATTGCTCTTCTGCTCCAGAATATTATTGCAATAAAAAACATATTATTCACCAGTCCTGGACCCGAGAACCTGTCCGCCTCACAAAACAATGTGTTGACAATGAGGCCAAACTTCCCACAACAGACTAGGAGCTGAAGACACAGGAAAGAACAGCAGCTCATCATTGAGTATGACATGACTCATGTGGTTAAAAAAGCAAAAGTGAAGGACAAATGATATTGAATTTGTAACATGATGGAGGTGCAGACAGAAGCATTTTGTAGGTACATGTGGTTTATGGCTTTGTGTCAGAGCTTCCGTTTAGAGAGTTACATCTAAGCACCTTTTAGTGACACACTCATTTTAAAAAGTACTAAGAGCTAATTAGCATATTAGCAGATGCTTTGAAACAATGAGCTCATAACACATCCACTTTTGTAGCAGGGGGATTGCTGTGGTGTACTACATGTTACCGGCTCAAGGCAACAAAGAAAACGACAGGAGACTTCGCAACGGTTTCACATTTAGGGTTTAATTACGTGAAAACGTATGAATTTCAAACTGATCTCAAACACAAAAGACAAAGCAAAGCTCCCGCCGCTTCTCTGGAAGGCCAGGCCCACTTTATGTCCTCGGCTGGGACACGCCCTGCGCGCTGGCACATCCCATCCAGGAACACACGGGACCAGGCCTACGAGACACCAGAACAGAAATAAGCAACATAATGCAGAATAAGGCTGAGAGGCCCAAGTGGCTGTAACACCCTCCCCCTTGAGAAGAGGCTTGTAGGCTATCACAGGTCATTATACCCACAACCATTGTCACCAATAATTACCTATTTAATTCCACCAAATTCACCAAATGTGCCTAATTGGGCAACACAGTCCTTAAAGGTGCACACAAATATCCCAATAATCACAGAATTTAAATAAATTCCCATTTAAATTCCAAAAATTACACCCCATTAACCCCTATTTCTCCAAAACCATTTCCCAACTGTCGTAACATCTGTAATCCGGGCCCTGGAAAACAAAGACGACAGATAGGAAACCATGGGGTAATAAGCATGAAATGTTAATCAGTGGGAGCACGGGACAAAGCATCAGCTATCACATTGTCTGAGCCTTTAATGTGACGTATATCCAAGTTAAACGGCTGCAGAAAAAGAGCCCAGCGCATTAGCCGCTGGTTCGGATTCTGGAGTGACTGCAGAAATGTCAAAGGGTTATGATCACAATAGGCCACAAGTGAAACAGCACCCCTGACAAACATCAAAATGCTGAAGTGCCCAAATTAACCCTAACGCTTCTTTTTCAATGACTGAGTAGCTTGACTGATAGGAAGCAAACTTCCTGGAAAAGAAACTGACTGGACAGTCAATGCCTTGCTCATTCTCCTGGAGCAACACTGCACCAGCTCTGACCTGACTAGCATCAATGCGCAGTTTGAACGGCCGGTTCAACTGCGGAGCAGCCAAGACAGGAGAGGAAGTGATGAGACCTTTTACACTCTCAAAAACAGACTGGCAGACTGGAGTCCAGTTAAACTTCACAGAAGACTTCAAGAGGTCAGTCAACGGCGCAACCACAGAAGAAAAGTTTGGGCAAAAACTGCGGTAAAACCCTATCATGCCCAAAAAGCGCATCAGCTCTTTTTTGTTCGTGGGTGATGGGTACCGGTCAATAGCCAAAGTTTTAGCCCGAACAGGACGCACTTGTCCTTGACCCACCACTTTTCCCAAGTAAGTGACTGTCGCCCTCGCAAACTCACACACGAGGTTGATGGTCAATCGGGCGTCAAAGGCGATGGAAAAGAGCTCTGATAATGTCTAAGTGTGCCCCCCAGCTATTGCTATGGGCCACCACATCTAAATACACCGCACAGCCCTCCAGACCAGCAACAACAGTGTTCATGAGGCGCTGGAAAGTGGCCGGTGCATTTCTCAATCCAAAACTCATGACTTTATAAGAGAACAAACCCTGTGATGTAATAAAAGAAGAAACATCTCTTCCACGGTCAGTCAAGGGCACTTGCCAGTAACCCTTGAGGAGGTCGAACTTGCTAACAAACCTGGCAGCCCCCACCTGGTCTACACAGTCTTCAATCCTTGGAAGTGGAAAACTGTCAGGCTTTGTGACAGCATTGAGTTTGATAGTCCGTGCAGAACCGGAAAGTACCATCTGGCTTGTTAACAAGAAGACATGGTGAAGCCCATGCTGATGAAGAAGGTTCAGCCAGTCCATTGTCAAGGAGGTACTGCACCTCTGTGTCAATGTGTTTACGTTTTTCCTGAAAAACGCAATAAAAACGCTGTCTGACTGGGGGAACATCACCCACATCTATATCATGCTGCAACAAAGGGGTCTGAAAAAAGCATCGGAAAGTCATGAATTAAACTTGTCCTCAGACAAGTGCTGTAACAACTGTGGAAGTTGTTTCAAGGTTTTAGAGTTAAGACGTGCTCGCAACACACTGTCATCAGGAGCCCTGATCTCCTCCTGTTCCTGCGCTGCCACCGAAGGATCAAAAGGAGACAGGAGACACTACACCATCACTTAAGGCCACAGGCTGCACAACCGCACCATCTGCAGGTGTATCAGAACGTTCATGATACGGCTTAAGCAGGTTCATGTGACAACTGCGAGCTTTTTCTCCTGTCAGGAGTGGCAATCATATAGTTAATATCTGACACCTTTTGGACCACAGTGTATGGACCAGCGAACTTTGCATGAAACGGTGAGGATATAACTGGCAAAAGGGCCAGCACCTTATCACCTAATGCAAATACACGGCGCTGAGACTTCCGATCGTAGCGCTGCTTCATCTTAGCCTGAGTGACAGAGATTTTTGCGTGCCAACCGAGCTGCCTCATACAGACATCTTTTAAAACCATTAACGTAATCACACAAAGGTTTTGGTGGCTCCTGAAGGCCTGCACCATCCTTCAGTACAGCCAAAGGACCACGCACAGAATGGCCAAAGACAAGTTAATTAGGGATGAACCCTGTACTTTCTTGTACTACCTCTCTTGAAGCAAGGAGCAACCAAGGTAATCCTTCCTCCCAGCTCCGTCCCAACTCCATGCAGTAAGCACGAAGCAGAGACTTCAACGTCTGGTGGAAACGCTCAAGAGCACCTTGGCTCTGAGGGTGGTAAGCTGAAGCTTTGTGATGCTTAATATGTAGTTGACAAAAAACCTGAGAAAACACTCGAGACATAAAATTGGACCCACGGTCAGTCTGGACAACCTTTGGTATACCAAAAATGGAGATGAACTGGGAAAGAGCCTTTACAATGGACCTGGTGGTAATAGAACGCAGTGGGTAGGCAGCAGGATAACGAGTCACCTGGCACATGATGGTCAACAAATACCTAGAACCACTTGTAGAAGTAGGCAACTGCCCAACACAGTCCAACTGTAAATGGTCAAAAGGACCAGCCTCCACAGGTATCGGCTCCAAAGGTGCAGGCCTGATGACCTGATTGGGCTTACCAATCATCTGGCAGATGTGGCAAGTTTTTATGTAAGCAGCAACATCTTTCTTTAACCTTGGCCAATAGAAATGGCGCATAATGCGGTCATGTCTTTCTCACACCAGAATGCCCCAACAGGTCATGAGCGATCTTCATCACTGCAAGTTTAGCGGTGGCAGGCACAACAACCTGTAACCATGGCTCCCCCACCAAAGTGTCAGTGGAGGGGGTCCATTTTCTCACAAGCAGACCATTTTGAACAGAGTACCCATGAGCCATGCTCTCAAAAATGTTAGCTGGGACAGCACGGTCAAACAATGAACACAGGGACTGATCTGCACGCTGCTCTTTAACTAGGCCCTCATAGCACAGATTCAATGGAAAATCAGGTAAGGCAAACCTAGTTCTCTGCAGCCACCTTGACCCGCTTGGTTTCCGCCCCTGCATGAGCAGCCGAGCGGGTCACAGCACAAGCTGCAAACACCTCAGGGAACTGCTTCGAACAATCATCAGTTTCATTTCTCAGCTGAGGAGAAGACAACACTACTGGCACAGGGTTACACTGCCAAACGCGTCCACCAGCATAATTATTTCCAAGTATCACCGAGACACAGGGAGAGCAGGGCGTACTCCCAACTCGACCTCCCCCTCAACTAACTCTGAGTACAGCATGATCTTATGTAAAGGGACTGCAAAGGTAGTGAGATCAATTCCACGAACCAAAAGAGATCTGCCAGAACTTGAAGAGGACGAAAATGGCAGAACAGACTCCAAAATGAAGTGTCACGCAGGATTTTTACAGGAATTATTTCATCACTGCCAATCAAGGAAACAAGTCCATCTGAAATGAATGGAGAATTGGAATTCGGTTCAGTAGAACGTGAATGTACATCCATCTTAAAAGGGGATGCAGCCAACATATCAGGCTTTACATAAGAAAAGCGGCTTTTGGAGTTTGATTTCAGCACTGGATAGTTCCCTTTCCAATGACCCTTCGCATGGCAGTAATAGCAAATTTGTTCTGAATCAGATTTAACGACTGAATGATCCGTTCCAGAAACTTGTGGTGTATTAACGTTAAAACTTTTATCTCTGCGAAAAGAACCAACATCTCTTTGCTCATCCGATGAGCGCACGTGAGCTTTGTGAGTTAACTCGTACTCATCTACCAAAACAGCAGCATCGGCCTCGTTCTTAGCCTGTTTCTCGGCAACATATGTCGCAACACGCTCGGGCAATGTGTTCTTAAATTGCTCAAGGACAATTAAATTCATTAAATTGTCATAGGTTTTAACATTAGAGGCAACGCACCATCGTTGGCATTGTAAGCGCAAATCTCTGGCAAACTCAACATTGGTTTGATCCGAACGTTCTCATGTTCCTAAAACGTTGGCGATAAGCCTCTGGAATCAACTCGTATGCTCGCAAGACCGAAGCTTTCACAGTTGCATAATCACGAGAGTCTTCCAAACTCAGAACAGAGAAAGCCCGCTGTGCTTTCCCCGTAAGAACGCACTGAAGCATAATCGCACTGAAGCATAATCGCACGGCGTGAACTCGGCCAACCTTGCGCGTCAGCCACTCTCTCGAACAGGAGGAAAAAAAAGTATCCACGTCTTTCATTAAAAGGAGGAATCAACCGTAGACTAGTGACAAGATCCTTGTTAGCATCTACTCCAGTAGGTGTAGGCATTTTTCCCTGTCTAATAAGGTCCAAACGCTGAGCTTCAAGATCGAGCTTTTGCTGCTCCAATGCTCGGCGAGCGCGTTCATTGTCTTCATTAAATTGCTCCTCAAAAGTCAACGTTTCCTTAGTTTTAGGAGACGGAGGATTTTCCTCCTCATCGGAAACGTAATCGGATTAATTAATCAAAAGCATATCACAAAGCCGACTTCAGTCTTTTTAACATCCCCTTTAAGACGCACGGATGGGACTTCAATTTTGTAATGACCAGCCAATTGTATCAACTGGTCCTTGGTTAATGCATCAAAGACAACCTTGGAAGGTTCTTCCACGAACTTTTCAACAAGTGATGTCATTATTCAAGTAACTGCGCGTATAACACCAACTGAACGAAACAGTATAAGAGACTAAGCCAAGACCAATGACCATTCCCCCTAGGCAAAACAAAACAAAACCCATGTAATTAACTACACGCGAAGCTTCGAACAGGCCGGTGGTAGGATGAATTGAGCACCAAGCCCGCAGGTATGGCAAAACAACCAGAAAACTGGCGATTCCACCAATGCCTCGGAGTGCACCCGAGACAATTGCTCTAGCCACAGGAACTGTTCAAAAATAATAAACCACACGTCCCAAAAAATACGCAATTAAGTAAGTCTAAAAGGAAAGGTAAAAGGCCAAGCAAATATATCGTTGAACTTACCAAACCTTATTGTCCGACGTTTCGGTGCACAAATGGACGAGCCCCCAATTGTTACCGGCTCAAGGTAACAAAGAAAACGGCAGGAGAGACTTCGCAACTGTTTCACATTTAGGGTTTAATTACGTGAAAACATATGCATTTCAAACTGATCTCAAACGCAAAAGACAAATCAAAGCTCCCGCCGCTTCTCTGGAAAGCCAGGCCCACTTTGTCCCCGGCTGGGACACGCCCCGCGCGCTGGCACATCCCATCCAGGAACACACGGGACCAGGCCTACAAGACACCAGAACAGAAATAAGCAACATAATGCAGAATAAGACGGAGAGGCCCAAGTGGCCGTAACATACAGTAAACTTATGGTGCTAATGAGGATTTGTGATGTATACATATGTCCATATTCACAGAACTAATAATGTTATAGCTGAAAATACTCATGTATAGGCTTTTGTACAGTAATTCCGCTGCATTTAATAAAGATTAGTCTCACAGGCACATTTCTAGTTGAAATAGCAGTATGTATACTCCATGTATTCCCAACAGTAGCAGCAACCTCTTGCTCTGCATATTCGTACCCAATATTACAAATAATTTGCAATGAATATTACATTGGGGAGCACAGCATTGGTCTCATAAGTAGCTTAGTTGTACATTATTTCACTGCATTTCAGTTAGTGAGAATACACAAATTCATATCCAAGTTTAATGACATAACTTTTCTTTAAAATGTGATTTATAACCACAGGTTTCAGAGAAATGGAGTGCAAACAAATATCTTATCAAGAGGACAGGATTTCTCTCTAGGCATTGAGCGCTTTGACGACACACCACTCAAACACTAGCACAGTTATTTTTAGCTGAGGAAATGGTTAAAACTCATGGTACAAAAATGGATTACCCATTCGGCATCAATTTTACATCATTGGTAATGAAAGGAGCAGAGCATCAGTCTCACAGATGAAGTCGGTGGACAAACGGCAGTCTTCGTCCATCAATACATTCTCACCCGGGTAAGTGCACAGTCTGCACCTGGGTATTTGACACTGCCTCGTGTGTAACGATCATGTGGTTCTCCACTCCTCCAGTAGCTGTAATAGAGTCAGAGAGACTGAATGAGACACAGAACCCCTGCTTCTCTCCAGTTTCCTACAGAGACACAGCGACTCCTGCACATTCTTTGCCTATTACAGGCTACGATAGTGCACTGTTTGATACTACAGACCCTGAATAAATCAAGCCAAGTTTAGAGTGAAAATGTATCCTGTTTGAAGATAATTCTGAATTGCACTGTAAACATTCAAATCATCCCCCATCATACAAACTGTACAATATTATTGATGAAGACGGGTAAAGTTCACACTTTCACAATAAATAATGAACAGAAATATGCACTGCATGAACACAAACAAAGGACCAACTATCAGCAGTGGAACATTCATATTTCTGATCGGTTCAGATGTTTCAAATTACACAGCTTTGTGTCTGTGTGTCTATTTATGCCCAGTACTGTGTGTGCAAGGAATCTTACTTTTTCTGCAGGAGGGTTCCATCCACCCAGAGCCAGGTGCCTTCTTTTTCTGAGTCATTCAGTCCAATCCAGTTATAATCTTGTATGTATTTGGTGATGAACTCCTGAACACAGACACACAATGACACTTATGTACAGCTCTGAGAACCCAAATGCAGACCACAGGATACACAGTGTTTAATAGCCCGAAATCGTAGCCAGGAGATCCAATACAATCACAAAAACAAAAGGCAAAAGAAAACAGGCGAGGGGGTCAAAAATTCAGAAACTCAAAAGGCTAAAGTACAGAAGGACAAAGGCAAGAATCAAAACCAGAAAACAAAGCGGAATGTCAAAAAACAGAAAAGCAGAAAGGCAAACAAAAGGGCAAGGCAGGCTCAGAAATCAAAAGGCAAAGGGGTGTCTATCAAGACTCTCAAGCATTAGGCTTGCAAAGTATTCAGCACTAAAACTGATCAACGTTCTGACAAAGAACAATGCAGAGACTGAGGTTTAAATACATGAGGGAAGGTGACAATCTAGGCGGGGCTGGGAAAAAGGTGGGCTAAACAAATAGACAACAGGTGGGGAAACATAATAGGGTAATAACATAATAACGGGAGGGAGAGGAAAACGCGGACAGGATGCACGTAACAAAACATGTAAAACATACGGCTCCGGATTAGGGAGTAGACATTTGCGTAGCTTGAAGACGTAGTGATAGTTAGAGACAGGTGGGAACACTTCGCTGAAACTAAACAAGTAATCAGGGATAGCATAGGGAGGCGGAGTTACAGAACAGTGCAGAAATACTAAGAGATTGCGTTAGTGAGTTTGTTACGTGAATATTTCTAAACTACCCAATAAAAGTGATTGTTAGTTAGTTAGTTAGACAGACAGTAAGTGTATTAATCGGATTAGTACTGTACAAAACCTAGATTAGTAGTAGTTAGTAAGAATCGTACTTCACAACATTTAACTACCAAGAAAAAGCAGGAAGTAAGAATCGCGAGTTTTTGAAGGAATGCTGAAAACCCGAAAAAACTACCGTTACCACCCGAATAGTGGGACACGCAGACAGGGGAGTGACTAGAATGGTAAACATTCAGACGCAGACAAAACAGGGGATGACAAATGAGAACTGTAATGGAAAACACTAACCAATTTCAAAAAATGAATAAATAACAAGAATGAATAAACATACATACACACAGGACAAATACAGGAACATTACACACTGCTCACTCTGCTGACAGAGACACTGAGGGACACACAGTTCTGTAAGATTTAACTGATTGTAAGACAATTTTATACTGGTTACAAACCTATCCCCTGTCCCCACAACTATCTCCTGTCCCCACACCATTTGACCCCACAATAAAGTACACACACTTTTCTGATCCTCTGAGTCCATTTACACCTTAACTTGACTCGAAGCCCTTGTCCATTAGAACCAGCTCTTTGCCAATTTGAATGCAAACATCTGGAGGTGATGGGTCAGAAAGGTTGGTTTAGTTTAAAATAAGTTGATTTTGTTAACGATTGGGTGTCAGATACTGAGCAGCAGCATGAGCCACACCACACTGATAAACAAACTTCACTCAAAGTAATCATCCTGAATATTGATCAGATTGTAAGAAGCAACATGATATGAGAATCACAATTGTCTTTAAGAAGGCTGTAGTATGTAGAAGTATGAATTTATGTCAAATTTCTCTCCCCTACCCACTCACTCCCTCATCCATTCACTCTTTCACAGAACCTCACCTGCTCCTCGTCACTCTCTATAATCACCAGGTCAGCTCCCCGTCTTAAGCAGTCCCTGCGACTCTTCATCCAGCTCTTCCCCTCAGTGGAGAAGTAGTAACACTTGGAAGAAAACTGCTCCCAGCCCTCTGGACAGGGCTTGCACACTCTCTCTGTAGATGAAGAACAGGCAACAGTTTCTGTGAATTATCTTTACACTGAGCAATAGAATGAATGTAAAAGAGTAAAAGCTCTTCTGCAGATAACCAACAGAGGGACACCACTCACTCTGTGAATTGACGGGACAGTACTGCTCCATAAAGGGGAGTTTCTTGAATACTGCTCTCTGTAGCCGGTCCTTGTCCGTGTTCAAGGTGCTGCTATTGGCTCTGAGCTCCTAAAAGATAAAATACTGATGAATGTTCATGGCCAGCTTCATGTCTTTTTGTTTTGGTAAAGCGCCCCCTACTGGAAAAGTGTGTATAAGACTCTTACTGTGTCTGATTCAAATAAGAAAGCCGGGAAGCTTTCTCACCTTCATTACTTTGCAAATAAATAAGAAAGTTAATTCATGTATAGCTATCGTTGTTTTTACTGGGATCTGTTTCATCAGACGATGCTCACCTGTGAAATGTTGAAAAGGGCATTTTTCCCTAACAATGGTAACCTGCACAACTCTCTCAAAAAGCAGAAGGGCTTCATCGGGTTTCTCATCTGCCAATATATCCGGCGTGTGGATGTGCGTTGATGTGATATCAATTAACAGTGACATCAGACATTTTTTCAAGTCAAGTAGTGGATTGTAACTTGAGTGTATAAGTTTTGTGTCTGCTGTGTCCCTGCTTTGGACATACAGAATAAAGTAAAGGATTGGTGGAAGCGGCGACTAAATGTCTTGAATAAAATCACAGACTCTTGCTTTTAGAGTTAGCCACTCAGTGATGGTAGTTTATTTAATTGGCCCATAAACATGGGGTTAGGTAATTACAGTATCAGTATGCAAGTACTTGCAAATTGGGCTATAGTTAGACACTTTTTTTGGTGGTTGAACTTGAGTGAGAAATTAATTAAGAATTTAGAAAATTGTGTTCACTGAATGCTTTTTCTGTCAAAGAAATGCAAAAATCATCCAGAATGATTATAAAATCATACAATGGTCCACATTGTTGGGCTGTTGTGCCTGTGAATAGATAAATAAATAAGCATATTGGAGGAAGTCCTTTCATTTATAGATTTGACTTGTAGTCCCTGGATCCTGATCAGCCATTGGGGGTCGCTAGAGAGCAATGAAGTCACGAGGCGGGCAGGTCAGATGAAACCAAAAGGGAAGGTTGGCGAACTGCCTTTTATTTATAAAAATGTAACAAAACTTCCTCAAATAAAAACAAGGCCAATCTTGCAAACCAACATGTTATAATGAGACCATGAAGAAGAATTTCAAATATATCCTTACAAAAATACTTCTGCAGCAGTGTCCACGAACCAGCTTGCCAAATGGCCCTGCATGTCCTACAGACCTGGAAACAGGCCGAGCAGGCCTCGTCACCCAGGGATTAGGGAAAGGGCCACAGCTATGGTGCTTACAATGAATCACAGCTGTGGCCATACCTGCCTGTAGTCACTGTCCAAATACTCACAGACTGCACATGATATGGTCAGAGAAGCTATTATACAGATAAAGGAAAATGTAGTTCCCATGAGATTACAGCTGGTCTAATTATTTAGATTTATAATCACAAAACACTCGTATTTGTAATACTCATCAGCTGACTCACTGGGGAAAGAACCTCTGTGCGTGTCTGATCCATCCCTGCAATCGTTTCCTGATATATCAAGGCATCCGCCATCCATCCCTTATGCCACCATGAATCTGTACTTCTCTCCTTCTCCCCCTACATTATCCAGCCATTTGTCTTCTTCTTTCTTTCTGCGTCCATCTTGAATAAAATCATTCCAAAGATGAAATTGAAATTCTCTCAACACCTGTTCACCTATTCAATATCCAATTCACAATCAGAACCTCAATCAGCACTTCTTTTCTCTGCACATTTGGCAGACGCTCTTATCCAGAACGACCTAAAAAAAAGTTAATACCCATAACCAGAGATAAGTGTGCTGAAAAACCCTAGAGGGAAATACAGTTTCAAGTGCTAAGAATACAACAGATGCAAGGACTTGGGCCTTGGGTAGATTACAGCAGTTGTGACCAAGAAGTGCAAGTGTGGAGAGGGGGGGACCTCCTGGGGTGGCTGAACGGAGAGGTCTGGCAGTGTGCAGGTGATCTAAACAAATGTCCCTATAGTATTTCCTAATAAATGACTTGTTTAAACCAATGAGTTTGGAAGTGCAAGATTTCGTCATAGATAAGAATGACAATGTTTTGAACCGGTGAATAGGCTGTGTTAAATGTGCTGACCATTTTGAGTCTTGTGCCTAAGGTTTTTAAAATTTGCAACAAACTTGTGAGAGTAGCACCAAAGTGATTGGGAAAAAAACTGTAACAACAATAACCTTCCTTCCTCAGATTAGTGTTCCCGTTTTTTCATGATTTCTTGAACGTTATGTTTCATGTTCATTCTTTATCACGCTCATGGGCTTTGCTGCCTTTCATACTGAGCCACAGGATAGCGATGTTACCTTTCAGTTCATGAGTAGAAAAGCAAAAATGACAAACTCTTCTTCCTTTATAAGCATTCACAATTTTAAATGAATAACATTGCAGATTAGTGTGCTCCTGAAATGAGCCCAGAGGAAATGTTGCTGTGGCAAAGTAGTGCTGATTTTGTCATATTGTTAAATAATACATACCATCTATTAACTCCATTTGTATCCGTAGTTGGTGTGTCTCATCTGAACAACTAATTGCAAATGGAGTTAATCTGTTAGAGTGAAAACAATGATTAAAGATTTTAATGAATTTACACCGAGTACAAATGTCACTTTTAATATGCTCATATAAAAGTGTGAGTGTGTGTCTGCATGTGCGTGCGTCTGTGTGTCCGTGCGCGCGCGTGGGTGTGTGCTGTTTCATTTTTAAAGAGTGTGATTTGCTATACTTCCTTTTTTCTTTGTGCCATTTCTAGACTGATCACTTTTTATCAGAAGTTGCTTGACTATGTTCAATCACTTCTAGTGTTCTTTTGTTCCACATTATTGTTCAGCTCAATACCAGTCTAAAACTGCTCTACTGTATATAACCCACACTCAGTTGGTAAGGTAGTGATGGGTTCCTTTAAGAAGTTTTTGCCGCATTTTAGGCTATTTTCTGCGGTGGCGTCACAGTTTACGGCAATAGTAAGGAGGGCAGTATAAATGCACTGGTAGAGCATGTGCGCGCCAGAACGTAAGTGTGCAGACCTGAGGCAGTAGCAGTACAGTCCTGTACAGTAACCGCTGCACCCACTGGCGATAATTCTTGCTCCTACAGAGTTTGCAATTACATGCCTCTCATATTAGGTGTCGGAGACTGAGAAGAGTTCGTCTTGGGTCATCCGTCAGTTGCCTCGTGGACACCACTAGAGGGCGCCCCGCTGCCGCTCATCAATTTTTCTTCCGCTCGTCAACGGGATCAAGTAGGAATTGGAACGGAATTTTTTTTATGACACGGGTACCTTGACTCCTACGTTTTTTTTTTTTTCCACCAAACAAACATGTTCATGGACTGATTCTAGATAGTTCAATTTGAGAATTCCGATCAACACATTCAGAGGTTGTTAACAAGCTGCAGCATAAAAATTATGTTAGGTCTTACAAAATAAGACTTTGTGATTATCAAATTTTTCATTTTATGCTGTATCATTGTGTAAGTTTCCTTATCACATTTGCAAAGAAAACTGTATGCTGTGTGCAATTGTAGGACTCGGTGCGTTCCAGTTCAGACAATAAAAACTAAGTACATACATCCTCCCTGGAATACATTTTTCCTTGTAGTCCCTACTATAAGCTGGCTTCTGCGTTGTTAATATTTAACCCCTTCCCCGCCAATTATTTTGGAAAAAACCTGTCATTTTCAGACGAATTTTTTAAATTATATTTAATATAGTATTTTTTATGCTGATTATGAAAAATAACTTTTTCCCCCATTTTTGTGGTTGAAATTTTATTTTGAAAATACCCTTTTCGGCAAAAACGTGTTAACTCGTCTTCCCATTAACCGTATTTTATTACCAAAAGTAAAGGGGAATGGAAAACCTATTTTTTTGCTTTTTATTACATATACTAGCAAAAATATAGCAGAAATTATTTGGAATTATTTTATAGCACAAATTACCTTTATTTGCAAATATTCAGTCAGCAAATTAATTAATGGTATTATCTGTCATCAGACGTATCCAAGCTTCATATTCACCATCTTCCCCTGAACGAAACATTTGGTGTAATTTGTTGAAAAAAATAAACGAATCAATGGTGCGAATCAAAAGAAATGCCGCTGAGAGCATTGACTACTGTAGGAAAACTACGAAACAGGCGCCCCTTGAAATGCCTGAGCGATAGCTAACACCTCTGCCAGACGAATGAATCGACGAGTAGACTAGTTTCATGCTTAGAAAGGCTCAACAACGCCCAGAATCGAAAGAAACTTGTCTGTAGCGGGTTTTTGAAGGTTATGTTTTAGACGAGTTTACTCGTCCGTGACTGAAAAAAAACACATTCGGTAAAAACGTATATACTCGTCTCCGCCGGGGAAGGGGTTACATGTACATTATCACAAACAGCACAGCCATGAGCCCAGAAGATGACCTCACTACACTCTCAGAAATAAAGAAAATGTTCTTCAAGGATCAAGTTCCCAAATTGTTATGTACGGTGCAGAGAACCCAGACGCAGACCACAGGATAATCCAAAAATCGTAGTTTAATGTTCAGTGGTCAAAAGCCAAGAGATCCAGTACAAAGCCAAGAACGAAAAGCAAAAAGTCAAAAAAACAAGCGAGGTCAAAATCCAGGAAATCACAGGGCGAAGGTACAAAAGGGCAAAAACAAACTCGTAGTCAAAAATACAAAACAACACGTCGAAAAACCAGAAGATCAGATGAGCAAACAAAACAAAGAGGGCAAGGCAGGTACAGAAGTCACGGCAAAGGGGTGTCTATCATGAATCTCGATAATAAGGCTTACACAAAATCGGCACTTACTACGATCAACGTTCTGACAAAGAAGCATACTGAGAATGGGGTTTAAATACAAGAGGGAAGGTGACAATCTAGGCGGGGCAGAGAAAAAGGTGGGCTAAACAAATTGACAACAGGTGGGAAAACATAATGGGTTACTAACATAATAACAGAGGGGAGACGAAAACGCGGACTAGATGCACAAAACCAACATGTAGAAAACATACGGCTCCGGATTAGGGAGTAGACATTGCACAGGTTGAAGACATAGTGATAGTTAAGAGACAGGTGCGAACACTTCGCTGAAACAAATGAGTAACAAGGGATAGCATAGGAAGGCGGAGTTATAGAACAGCGCAGAAATGCTAAGAGATTACGTTAGTGAGTTAGTAACGTGAATATTTCTAAACTACCCAATAAAAGTGATTGTTAGTTAGTTAGTGAGACAGACAGTAAGTGTATTAATCGTATTAGTACTGTACAAGACCTAGATTAGTAGTAGTTAGTAAGAATAGTGCTTTACAACATTTAACTACCAAGACAAAGCAGGAAGTAAGAAAACGTAAGTGACGAAAATAATTGGAAACCTGAAAATACCGTGGGGTGACTAGACTGGCAAACATTCAGACGCAGACATAACAGGGGAGGACAATAGAGAACTGTAATGGAAAACATAAACCAGGTAACTATGAAAAATGAATAATACACAAGAATAAACATGAAAACATACAGAACAAATACAGAAACCTTACACAAATGTAGCTTGAAAGTCCAGTAATTTTCTCTTTGGGTACAAATCAGTACATTTTCCAAGCCAAAAATTACAAAGTAGTAATTACTACCTAGGGTTGAGTTTTGTACCTATAAAATACCACTCCAACGACAAGCATGTGTACCTTTCTAGGCCATTTTTCTACCTTTATTTCTGAGATTGTACTGGAATAAAGCATGAACTAATGTCTTACTGTCAATTAAAATCCCTGCTGGGGAAAAAAAAAAACAGCTGGTAGCTGGTTTACCAGCTCAAGCTATGTTTTGAAACAGCTGATATCTGATAATTTCAAGCTGGTCATAGCTGGGTTTTAGACCAGGGATCACTTAAACAGGCATCCACACACCAGACATCAGACATATTCACAGATCAACAAATAAAGTCCTTGATGCAGTCATCTCTTCTGGGGAAACTTGTACAAGTTTCCATTGAGATTGGGCAACTGCTGAACCACACCTCAGATAAACTTCCTGCAAGACACAGTCATGTTGAAGCGATACAGAACAAATTATTGCAAAGCAAAAAGCAGAAATGAAAGCAGAATATTTTAGTGTCAAACTAACAATTAGAATAAAATTACAAAAAAGTTAATGCATTTTTACTGCATTATGCAGAAGCACAATGCAGAAAAAAACTACTCAAACATAGCTACAGTACTTAATGCTGTTTACAGTTTTTTCACTTTGACACTAATTTCAGAACCTTGAGGTAATTTTTCAAAACTGTAGACAAAACTCAAAACAGATAAACACATTTTTAAAAACTTTAAAAACTTGTGGATGTGTATACACCTGCAACAACATAGTGACTACATGGAGCAGTCAGATGATCCATGTTAGAATAGAGATCAAGCAGTGAGAGGAGGAGGAAGAGGAGGAGGAAGAAGAGGAGGAGGTGATCAAGTACTCCTTCAGAGAGGTGGCTTTTCTCGTCTTAGAGGTGGGTGGGTTGTTCTGGTAGAGGACAGTGTCTATCACTGCAGTTCAGAATTTTTTCCCACGTTGTACCTATAATTTTGTTGCTGTGATTACAGTTTCTTACAATTGCTAAAAATGTACTTTTTCAAAACTCTTCATACAACTCTCTGCACCAACATGCAGCTTGTCAGTTCATTTCATTCACAAAATGGATCAAAACTACCAAACCACTGTGAACATGTCTCAAAGGAAAAGCACCAGCACTAGAATTTCTTGTGTCAATCATAGAACAATGATCTAAAAAGCACAAACAACCAGTGGCATTACAGTTGATGCACTATTTTCTGTGAGTGATTTTCTAATTGGACTGTAGAACTGTAGAACGTTTTTGGTGGTTCAGAGTTTTTGTAAAAGCAATGAAAAAATAGTTAAGTTTGGTCCACATACAGTGCTCTTGTGTTAACTGTGAAATGTTCTAAAAAAAATGCTTGTTGGCAATTGTAAAAAAAAAGGCCTTGCTCAAGGGCCCAACAGATGTGCGGATCTTATCTTAACCTTGGGCGCAGTCACGTACCTTAACCACGACGCTACAGGCCACCCCCCATCAGGCAATTAAGCTTGCTATTGCCATTATTTAGGTCTGAAAATAATGTGGCCTACTCTGTCAATTTTACACCGTTTATTTTCACTGCAGAGAGAATATTCATTTGGCTTTCATATACTGTACCATAGCCCTGAAAATGGACGCAAGCACACAGTATGAGTATGAGTATGTATGAGTATGACATGACTCATGTGGTTCATTTAGGAGTCTCTACGAGGGGAACCACATGTGCTGGTCATACAGGTGTATGGTGTAATGGTATAGAGAGCACACAGGTATGCAATGTAATGTTGAAGCAGAAACCACGCAAACACAATTTACACAGACCTCCAACAACATTGATTTTTGAATGCTTCAGTTTTGTCTAAATAGGTTTATTTACAGATGAGCAAAAGCAAAAAAGCAAAAATGAAGTACAAATGAATTTATGCCATGATTGAGTCGCATACAGAATCATTTGTACATATGGTTTATGGCTTTGTGTCACAGCCCCTGTTTAGAGAGCAACATCTAAGCACGTTTTAGTGACATACTCATTTTTAAAAGTACTAAGAGCTCTTTGTATTAGCAGATGCTTTGACACAATGAGCTCATAACACATCCACTTTTGTAGCAGGGGGATTGCTGTTGTGTACAACAGTAAACTTATGGTGCTACTAAGGATTTGTGATTATTTATACATATGTCCATATTCACAGAACTAATAATGTTACAGCTGAAAATACTCTGCATGTATAGGGTTTTGTACAATAATTCCACTGCATTTAATAATATTTTAAAATTTTTTGCAATAATGCAATAATGAATATTACATTGGGGAGCACAGCATTTGTCTCATAAGTAACGTAGTTGAACATTATTTAACTGAATTAACATTTCAGTTAATCTGAGAATACACAAATTCATGACATAACATTTCTTTAAAATGTGATTTATAACCACAGCTTTCAGAGGAATGGAGTGCAAACAAATATATTATCAAGATGACAGGATTTCTCTCCAGGCACTGAGCGCTTTGATGACACACCACTCAAACACTGGCACAGTTCTGCTTATTTTGATATTTTCAGCTGAGGAAATGGTTAAAACTGTCATGGTTCAAAAATGGATTTCCCATTCGACATCAATTTTACATCATTGGCAATTAAGGGAGCAGAGCATCAGTCTCACAGATGAAGCGGTCGGACAATTGGCAACCTGAGTCCTCCCATACATTCTCACCACGGCAAGTAACTGCACAGTCTGCGGGTCTGTATATGCCCCTGTCTAGATAGTAAACATTATCTGGTTCTCCACTGCTCCAGTAGCTGTAATAGAGTCAGAGAGACTGAATGAGACACAGAAGCCCTGCTTCTCTCCTGTTTCCTACAGAGACACAGTGACTCCTGCACATTCTCTGTCTATTACAGGCTATGATAGTGCACTGTTTGACACTGCAGACCCTGAATAAATCAAGCAGACTTTAGAGAGTGAAAATGTATCCTGTTTGAAGATAATTCTGAATTGCACTGTAAACATTCAAATCATCCCCATCATACAAACTGTACGATATTTTTGATGAAGAGGGTAAAGTTCACATATTCACAATAAATAATGAACAGAAATAACACAAACCAAGGACAAACTAGCAGCAGAGGAACATTCATATTTCTGATTTGTTCAGAAGTTGTTTCAAATTATGCAGCTTTGTGTCTGTCTGTATATTTATGCCCTGTACTGTGTGTGCAAGGAATCTTACTTTTTCTGAAGGAGGGTTCCATCCACCCAGAGCCATGTGCCCTCTGTTTCTAAGTCACTCAGTCCAATCCAGTAATAATCTTCTGTGTATTTGGTGATGAACGCCTGAACACAGACACACAATGACTCTCACTGCTCACTCTGCTGACAGAGACACTGAGAGAAACACAGTCCTGTAAGATTTAACTCATTGTCAGACAATTTTATACTGGTCACAAACCTATCCCCTGTCCCCACAACTATCTCCTGTCCCCACACCATTTGACCCCACAAAAAAGTACACACACTTTTCTGATCCTCTGAGTCCATTTACAACTTAACTGAACTCGAAGCCCTTGTCCATTAGAACCAGCTCATAGGCCAATTTGAATGCAAACATCTGGAGGTGATTGGTCAGAAAGGTTGGTTTAGTTTAAAATAAGTTGATTTTGTTAACGATTGGGTGTCAGCTACTGAGCAGCAGCTTGACCCACACCACACTCATGAACAAACTTCACTCAAAGTAATCATCCTGAGTATTGATCAGATTGTAAGAAGCAACGTGATATGAGAATCACAATTGTCTTTAAGAAGGCTGTAGTATGTAGAAGTATGAATTTATGTCAAATTTCTCTCCCCTACCCACTCACTGCCTCATCCATTCACTCTTTCACTGAACCTTACTTGCTCCTCGTCACTCTCTATAATCACCAGGTCAGCTCCCCGTCTTAAGCAGTCTCTGTGACTGTCCTTCCAGCTCTTCCTCTCAGTGGAGAAGTAATAACACTTGGAAGAGAACTGCTCCCAGCCCTGTGGACAGGGCTTGCACAGTCTCTCTGTACATGAAGAACAGGCAACAGTTTCTGTGAATTATCTTTACACTGAGCAACAGAATGAAAGTAAAAGACTAAAAGCTCTTCTGCAGATAACCAACAGAGGAACACCACTCACTCTGTGAATAGACGGGACAGTACTGCTCCATAAAGAGGAGTTTCTTAGATACTGCACTGTATTCTTTCTGTAGCTGGTCCTTGTCCCTGTTCAAGGTGCTGTTATTGGCTCTGAGCTCCTCCTGGCCTCTCTCCAGCAATTTCTGAGACTGGTTTGTATCTAATACACAAGGGGACAATGCATTCCTTAGAAACAAATCTGTGAATTTTACCATATTTCAACACTGTTCACTATGACACAGACAACTGTCTCATATCTTTATAATGAATTAGCTGAGACTTTTTATCCAGAGCGAAGTACAGTTGATGACACTAAGCAGAGCACAATCTGCCCTGGAGCAATGTGGGGTTAACGACCTAGCCCAAGGACCCAACAGCTGTGCCAATCTTATTGCGGCTACACTGGGGCTTGAACCACCAACCTTCCCAGTCATGTGCCTTAGCCAGTATGCTACCGGCTTTCCCATGTTGACCAAGATATTAATTTCCAATATGTTTTTACGAAAAGAGAGATGCCATGCATTTATGTACACACTGTTAGAACATTATGAACAATATATTGTTTTTATTTAGGCTCTGTCATGATATTTCTGTATATATTTAACAATGGGCATTTCAGGATGCAGAATTTGCTCTACATTGCCATAGACACTTATGTCAATCACACTGACAAACAATGTAGTCATACACATTTAAAAACGAAATATGATAAACATTGATCACGGTTTATGGCATTTTACATAAGTGTGCCTCTCTGCAGACCCCGAAAAGCAAACAGAATGTGTTGACCATGTTGACACAGGGTCAGCAAGGCTTGATGAAAAGACAGTGCTTGTCAATACAGGACTATTGCACATTGTAGTAATACACATTTAAAAACAAAATATGATAAACATTGATCACGGCATCAACATTTCATTTTAGATCCTCAATAGTCACTTCCTTATTTATATTTTATTTTATGTCAATATTTCTTCTTTATTTCTCTTTCGACAAAGATTATTGGGAAAAAACACCTCTGAAATTTGGATGAACATAAAGCACCTAGTATAATGGCGAAGGCATTCTGCCTGGGTGAAAAAAATGTTTTTCATCAGGGTCATAAAAATAGGTGGCAGACAGTATACAGTCACTGAGCACTTTATTAGGAACACCTACTTACTCGTGCCATTATCAAATCAACCAACTGTGTTGCAGCTGTACCGTGCATAAAATCATGCAGATACAGGCTTCAGTTAATAATCACATCACCCATCAGACTGGGGAAAGTGACAAAGTGACTTTGATCACAGTAGAAGACCAATAAGTCGAAATAATTAGTTGAATAAATACCTGATAAAGTGCTCTCTAAGGTTATATGCCAAACCTTTCCACATCTATCAAACTACACAAAGAAACTGATAGATGCACATACTATTCTATAGCAGGAGCTAGTGTTTATATGCATTGGTCATTCATTTGCTTTGTTCTAGCCCATTTAAAAAAGGCCTTTTATCTATTTTTTAAATCCTAGAACCCTCTCCACAAGCTACAGTTAATTGCCTAATAATGGCATTGTACCAGGATTAGAATAAAGTGACACAGACAGTGTGAGATACTCACAGAGGACACACAGGACTATTGTGGCAGCCAATAAGAGAGCACACAGCAGCCCCAAACACACTGCAGCCAGCCTGTAGGGGTGTGAGCTTTGTCCGCTTTTCTCTGTGGCCACAAGAAAAACAGCAGAATAAAACAATCCTCTCATCCATCGCGATTTATGTCTGAAAATAATTTGGCCTACTCTGTCAATTTTACACAGTTTATTTTCACTGCAGAGAGAATATTCATTTGCCTTTCGTATACTGTACCACAGCCCTGAAAATGATCTCTGTTACTCTGTTACTCTGTATTCTGGGACATCAACAGCAGCTTCTTAATAGACTGCAGAACAGTTTCATTCGTAGCCTGATAACACCACCAATCGTAGACGTTTTGACACCATCTCAATTTTGGTTATGCCATTCATCACATTTTGCGACAAATCTCTCACAAGTTCTTACCTGTGTGCTGAGCTCTTGAGCTGTTGAGTGTGGTGTGGCCCAGAGTGCTGTATACATCTTGTTGTGTGGAGGCCAGTTCAGTGTATATACCCTCTGAATCTTTGGAGACTGTAGATGCTGCCATTGTTGCCAAACTGCTGCTAATGGTCGCTGTGGTCTGTTGTACATGAGGAAGTATGGTTGAAGGTTTTACGTCATTGCTATTATGTCGCAACCCCTGAATTGCAGCCGTTGTGGAGAATCTTCAGACTGCTAAACATGAGTAAGTGAGTGAGTTTCAAGCATAACCTGGTTAAAAATTATTACAAGGCAGGTCCATGAATAGCTTTGCATCTAATAACCAGCTCTTGTTCACATACATTTAGCACAGAGTGGTACACAGATAAAACAGACATAGATATTCAGACAATAGATCAACAATATAGACACATGTTAGTTCATATACAGAGGCCAGAGAGACATTACATTAATGGCATTTTGTCATGGTGGGAGGTAGTACCCGGTGGGTCCACCAGAGGGCTGAGGATCATTAGTTCCACCTGTTCCTCATTAACTCCTGGGGAATTACCTTCCCCAAGAGTATTTAAAGCCAGTGCTGACTCCCTTCAGTGCTTTCGTGTTCAACGTTTGCACGTGCACAAAGCCGGTAAGACACCAGGTAGACTCTGTACTGGTAGAGTCAGGTACGGTGTTGGTTATTTATCAAAAATCTCTGAGCCTACCAAAAAATAGGTAAGGAAGGCGCTCGGTTGTGGTGTTTGTTCACCGACGGCTTCCCGAAAGGTTTTCATTTCTTCCTTTCTGTTTGGGGCTTGTGTGAGCCGATGTTGTCCCCGGTATTGTATTTTAGTTTGTGTTTTTCTTCCTGAGCTGCGCCTCATGGGTTTTTGTTTTGTGCCTTGCGGTTTTTGCTAGGTTGTACTTTTATTTGGGGAATTCACTATTATTACTCAGTGCTCACTTCCCAGCACTATATCTGGTTTGTGCTTTCGCCCTGTTTTCTGAGGGTTGTTTTTATTTCCTACAGCCATTTTTTGGGCTTAATTTCTGTTCTTTCCTATTACTGCCTACGGGTTAGTTTCTGTTCCTCCCTTTGTCCCGGGAGAAGGTCTTATTGTTGTATCCCACTTTTTTTATTGTGAGTTCGCCTTCAAGGGTCGAACCTCAGTCGCTACTGGCCCTCCACCCTGCCCCTACCCTACACATTTGGCAGAGCAACGTACAGTTGATTAGATTAAGCAGGAGACAATCCTCCCCTGGAGCAATGCAGGGTTAAGGGCCTTCCTCAAAGTTTCTCAAAGAAAAAACAGGAAAATTCTTGACTGGCCAAGTCATTCACATGATTTGAATCTAACTGAACAAAAAGCAAGACAACTCACCCCCTAAACAAGCAGGAAGATAGCTGTAGTACAGGCCTGGCAGAGCATCACCAGATCAGATACTGGGAGGCCTGTAGCGCAGTGGTTAAGCTAAATGACTGGGACACGCAAGGTCGGTGGTTCTAATCCCGGTGTAGCCACAATAAGATCCGCACAGCCATTAGGCCTTTGAGCAAGGCCCTTAACCCTGCATTGCTCCAGGGGAGGACTGTCTCCTGCTTTGTCTAATCAACTGTATGTAGCTCTGGATAAGAGCGTCTGCCAAATGCCAATAACGTAATGTAATACTGCATACCTGGTGATGTCTGTGGGTCACAGGCATCAAGCAGCCATTACACGCAAAAGATATGTGACAAAGTATTAAACATGACTTTGTGGATGTCCCAAACATTATGATGCCCTGACATGGGGAGGGTCTATGTCTTAAAAGCACTGTAATTTCTTCATGGTGATACAAAAATGCATTAAAAAATACCCTATAATGAAAGCTGAGAATGTGCATTTTAACCACGTATGATTTAACAACGTGTGACACAAATCTAAAATTGTGGAGTACAAAGACAAATCGAGAAAAAAAGTATTTCTCCAAAACATTATGGAGCTCCGTATACAACTGCAATCACCCTGCAACAAAAGATCATGTCTTATACATCTGCTAATAAAATAAATACTTTTAAAAAAAAGAATAACTCTGTGTTAAATGTATCTCCATCTGTCTGTGTCTGAAAAACAAAGTCCATCTCTGAGTGTTCTGCTAAGAGGATGTGTAATGTTACATTAGTGCTCAGAAACACCAAGCTGATGTAGTAAAACTGTCCCATTTGTTTTCAAAACTTATTTCAAAACACAATATGTAGAATTCTGAATGTCTGTTTGAAGCTGAAATAAATCATTTCTGCTTTTTGGAAAAACTTTGTAATCATTTATTCCTCATCACTTCAACATGACCACGTCTTACAGAACGTGTATCTGAGGATCGGCCTGGTTCAGCTGCAGTTACCTTATTTGAATGGTATCATGAAATGATAAAAGAAGGGAAATGCAAGGGTAAATTTCTTAATTGATTCTTAATTGACAATGTGTGTTAACATAAAGACAATCACATTACAAATAGCCTTTTAGTGATAATCCTTATTACTATTCGACCACTTGCTGAATTAAGTGCTTACTAGGAGTCTTTCTCTGTCTCTCTCCCAGCAGACAGACAGCCTTTGACCTTAATGTCTCTGCCTGTCAGCTAGCACATTCTGGTCTTACAGCAAGATCGATAAGGGGTATTCAGAAGACAAAATACTGATGAATGTTCATGGCCAGCTTCATGTCTTTTTGTTTTGGTAAAGCCCCCCCTTCTGGAAAAGTGTGTATAAGAGTCTTACTGTGTCTGATTCAAATCAGAAAGCCACTAAGCTTTCTCACTTTCTGTCATTTCTTTGCAAATAAATACGAAAGTTAATTAAAGTATAGCTATCGTTGTTTTTAGTGGGATCTTTTTCATCAGACGATGCTCACCTGTGAAATGTTAAAAAGGGCATTTTTTCCCTAACATTGGTAACCTGCACAACTCTCTCAAAAAGCAGAAGGGCTTCATGGGGTTTCTCATCTGCCAATATGTCCGGCGTGTGTATGTGCGTTGATGTGATATCAATTAACAGTGACAGTCAGACATTACTTCAAGTCAAGTAGTGGATTGTAACTTGAGTGTATAAGTTTTGTATCTGCTGTGTCCCTGCTTTGGACATACAGAATAAAGTAAAGGATTAAATGTCTTGAAACACTGTGCAGCTACTGCTGCCACACTGCCGTATCCTTTTGTTCATTCGTTCATATAGCAGCCTCTTTTACCAATCAGAAAACAGTGTTTAACCGCAAATGTACTGACAATTCTCTTTTTCAAACATGTAACCAATAAACATGGGGTTAGGTAATAACAGGATCAGTATGCAAGTACTTGCAAATTGGGCTGTAGTTAGACACTTTTTTTGGTGATTGTGTTCACTGAATGCATTTTTTGTCAAAGAAATGCAAAAATCATCCAGAATGATTCAAAAATCATTTGGCTGTTGTGCCTGTGAATAGATAAATAAGCATATACTAGAATTGGAGGAAGACCTTTCATATATAGATTTGACATGTAGTCCCTGGATCCTGATCAGCCAGTGGGGGTCGCTAGAGAGCAATGAAGTCACGAGGTGGGCAGGTCAGACGAAACCAAAAGGGAAGGTTGGCGAACTGCCTTTTATTCACAAAAATCTAACAAAACTTCCCAAATAAAAACAAGGCCAATCTTGCAAACCAACATGTTATAATGAGACCATGAAGAAGAATTTCAAATATACCCTTACAAAAATACTTCTGCAGCAGTGTCCACGAACCAGCTTCTCAAATGGCCCTGCTCGTCCTACAGACCTGGAAACAGGCCTCGTATATCGCCAAGGGATTTGGGAAAAGGCCACAGCTATGGTGCTTACAATGAATCACAGCTGTGGCCATACCTGCCTGTAGTCACTGTCCAAATACTCACAGACTGCACATGACCTTCTCAGAAAAGCCATTATACAGATAAAGGAAAACACAAGATGTTGAAAATGGGGTTCTCATGAGATTACAGCTGGTCTAATTATTTAGATTTATAATCACAAAACACTCGTATTTGTAATACTCATCGGCTGACTCCTCACTGGGGAAAGTACCTCTGTGCGTGTCTGATCCATCCCCGCAATCGTTTCCTGATATATCAAGGCATCCGCCATCCATCCCCTATGCCACCACATATCTGTACTTCTCTCCTTCTCCCCTACATTCTCCAGCCATTTTTCTTCTTCTTTCTTTCTGCGTCCATCTTGAACAAAGTCATGAAATTTAAATTCCCTCAACACCTGTTCACCTATTCAATATCCAATTCACAATCTGCAACTTTTACATTACATTACATTACATTATTGGCATTTGGCAGATGCTCTTATCCAGAGCAACGTACAGTTGATTAGACTAAGCAGGAGACAATCCTCCCCTGGAGCAATGCAGGGTTAGGGGCCTTGCTCAAGGGCCCAACGGCTGTGCGGATCTTATTGTGGCTACACCGGGATTAGAACCACCGACCTTGTGTGTCCCAGTCTTTCACCTTAACCACTACGCTGCAGGCCTCAATCAGCACTTTGTTTATTTGCACATTTGGCAGACGCTCTCATCCAGAACAACCTAGAAAAAAGTTAATACCCATAATCAGAGATAAGTGTGCTGAAAAAGCCTGGAGGGAAACACAGTTTCAAGTGCTCAGAATACAACAGATGCAAGGACTTGGGCCTGGTAGATTACAGCAGTTGTGACCGAGAAGTGCAAGTGTGGAGAGGGGGGGACCTCCTGGGGTGGCTGAACGGAGAGGTCTGGCAGTGTGCAGGTGATCTAAACAAATGTCCCTATAGTATTTCATGATAAATTACTTATTTGAACCAATAAGTTTGGAAGTGCAAGATTTCATCATAGATATAGGGCGACATGGCTCAGGCAGTAAGAACAGTCGTCTGGCAGTCGGAGGGTTGCTGGTTCGATCCCCCGCCCAGGCTGTGTCGAAGTGTCCCTGAGCAAGACACCTAACCCCCAAATGCTCCTGACGAGCTGGTCGGGGCCTTGCATGGCAGCCAATCGCCGTCGGTGTGTGAATGTGTGTATGAATGGGTGAATGGAGAAGCATCAAGTGTACAGCGCTTTGGATAAAGGCGCTATATAAATGCTAGTAAAAGATAAGACATTTGAGGTCTTACACAATAATAATGACTTATTTCTTATGAATATTTCTTGTTTTTGAAATAGAATGCAAATTAACAGGTGAAAATAGAAGGAATTGGCCAAAACAATATCCTGAAACCCAATACAAGACATTATATGTAATGTAACATCACAGGACATTTCTTTTTTAGCAGAGTGAGATACTCACAGAGGACACCCAGGACTAATGTGGCAGCCAATAAGAGAGCACACAGCAGCCCCAGACACACTGCAGCCAGCCTGTAGGGGAGGGAGATTTGTTGTGCCATAGCCCTGAAAATTGACTCAAACACAAAGTCTCTGTTACTCTATTCTGGGACATCAACAGCAGCTTCTTAATAGACTGCAGAAAAGTTTAATTCGTAGCCTGATAGCACCACCAATCGTAGACGTTTTGACACCATCTCAATTTCGGTTATGCCATTCATCACATTTTGTGACAAATCTCTTCAAGTGTTCTTACCTGTGTGCTGAGCTCTTGAGCTGTTGAGTGTGGTGTGGCCCAGAGTGCTGTATACATCTTGTTGTGTGGAGGCCAGTTCAGTGTATGTACCCTCTGAATCTTTGGAGACTGTAGATGCTGCCATTTCTGAAAACTGCTGATAATGGTCTTTCTTTCTTTCTTTTTTATATTATGTGTCACTGTGGACTGTTGTACATGAGGAAGTTTGGTTTGAGGTATTACAACATTGTTGCTAGCAGTCCGCTTCCTTTCCATGCAGAATATTGCAAACGATACAAACTGAATTTAATCAAATAGCCTACTTGATTTGCTACTGGCGTATGGTGTAATGGTACACAGAGCACACAGGTATGCAATGTAATGATGAAGCAGAAACCACACAAACACAATTTACACAGACCTCCAACAACATTGATTTTTGAATGCTTCAATTTTGTCTAAATATGTTTATTTACAGATGAGCAAAAGCAAAAAAGCAAAAATGAATGGCAAATGATTGAATTCATACCATGATTGAGTCGCATACCTAACCATTTTGTGGGTACATGTGGTTTATGGCTTTGTGTCACAGCCCCTGTTCAGAGAGCTACATCTAAGCACGTTTTAGTGACATACTCATTTTTAAAAGTACCAAGAGTTATTTTTATTAGCAGATGCTTTGACACAATGAGCTCATAACACATCCACTTTTGTAGCAGGGGAATTGCTGTTGTGTACTAAACTTGTGGTGCTAATAAGGATTTGTGATTATTTATACATATGTCCATATTCACAGAACTCATAACGTTATGGCTGAAAATACTCTGCATGTATAGGGTTTTGTACAGTAATTCCGCTGCATTTAATAAAGATTAGTCTCACAGGCACATTTCTAGTTAAAATAGCAGTATGTATACAGTTAAAATAGCAGTATGTAACAGTAGCACTCATCTCTTGCTCTGCATATTGGTACCCAAAATTACAAAAGATTTGCAATGATGAATGTTACATTGGGGAGCACAGCATTTGTCTCACTGAACCAATTCAATTTAAGTAGCTTAGTTTCACTGAATTTCAGTTAATCTTAGAATACCCAAATTCATATCCAAGTTTTATGACATAACTTTTCTTTAAAATTTGATTCATAACCACAGGTTTGAGAGGAATAGAGTGCAAACAACTATATTATCAAGATGACAGGATTTCTCTCCAGGCATTGAGCGCTTTGATGACACACCACTCAAACACTGGCACATTTCTGCTTATTTTGATATTTTTAGCTGAGGAAATGGTTAAAACTGTCATGGTTCAAAAATGGATTTCCCATTCGGCATCAATGTTACACCATTGGCAATTAAAGGAGCAGAGCATCAGTCTCACAGATGAAGCGGAAGGACAAATGGCAGCCTTCGTCCATCCATACATTCTCAGCAGGGTAAGTAACTGCACGGTCTGCACCTGAGTATGCCTGCCAGTAGTAATTATCTGGTTCTCCACTCCTCCAGTAGCTGTAATAGAGTCAGAGAGATTGAATGAGACACAGAAGCCCTGCTTCTCTCCTGTTTCCTACAGAGACACAGTGACTCCTGCACATTCTCTGTCTATTACAGGCTATGATAGTGCACTGTTTGACACTGCAGACTCTGAATAAATCAAGCAGAGTTTAGAGAGTGAAAATGTATCCTGTTTGAAGATAAATCTGAATTGCACTGAAAACATTCAAATCATCCCCATCATACAAACATACATTACAGATGAAGACGGGTAAAGTTCACATATTCACAATAAATAGTGAACAGAAATATATGCACTGCATGAACACAAACCAAGGACCAGTAGCAGAGGAACATTCATATTTCTGATCTGTTCAGAAGTTGTTTCAAATTACACAGCTTTGTGTCTGTCTGTATATTTATGTGCAGTACTGTGTGTGCAAGGAATCTTACTTTTTCTGCAGGAGGGTTCCATCCACCCAGAGCCAGGTGCCCTCTGTTTCTGAGTCACTCAGTCCAATCCAGTTATAATCTTGTATGTATTTGGTGATTAACTCCTGAACCCAGACACACAATGACTCTCACTGCTCACTCAGAGACACTGAGAGACACACAGTCATGTATGATTTAACAAACCTATCACAAACCTGTCCCCACAACTATCACCTGTCTCCACACCATTTCTCGCTAAAACTCTGGTTCTCGCTAAAACTCTGGAACGGTCTGCTCCCAACTGTCCACTTATCTTCTCCAGAACAATCTCCATGACCCCAACCAGTCTGGCTTCAAGAGTGGCCACTCCACTGAGACCGCCCTGCTCGCGGTCACTGAGGCACTCCACTCTGCTAAAGCAAAATCCCTCTCCTCTGTCCTCATCTTCCTCGACCTGTCGGCCGCCTTCGATACAGTCAACCATGAGATTCTGCTCTCATCGCTGTCTGGGATGGGTGTCACAGGGTCTGCACTCGCTTGGTTTTCCTCCTACCTCTCTGGACGCTCCTACCAGGTGACGTGGAGGGGCTCAGTCTCCGACCCTCACCCCCTACGAACTGGAGTCCCGCAGGGCTCAGTTCTTGGACCTCTCCTCTTCTCGCTATACACCATGTCTCTTGGTTCTGTTATCTCTTCCCATGGCTTTTCTTATCATTCTTACGCTGATGACACCCAACTCTTTATTTCCTTCCCCCCCGACACCCAAGTCACCACACGGATCTCTGCCTGCTTGGCTGATATCTCTGAGTGGATGACTTCCCACCACCTGAAGCTCAACCTTGCCAAAACTGAGCTTCTCTACATCCCTGCTAAGTCCTCTCCGTCAATCGACCTCTCATTGACTGTTGAGGACTTTGTAGTTTCCTTCTCCCGTACGGCAAAGAATCTTGGGGTGATAACTGCCTCACCCTGGCTCCACAAGTATCCCCCACTGCCAGAACCTGCAGGTTCTTTCTGTATAATATACGCCGTATTCGTCATCTCCTGACTGAGAAAGCCACCCAGCTCCTAGTCCAGGCGCTCGTCATTTCCCGCCTGGATTACTGCAACTCCCTCCTAGCCGGTCTCCCAGCATGTGCCATCAAGCCCCTCCAGCTGGTCCAGAATGCTGCAGCCCACCTGATCACCAGTCAGCCCAGGTCGGCTCATGTCACCCCGCTTCTCATTGGCCTCCACTGGCTTCCTATTGCCGCACGCATCCGTTTCAAGGCCCTAGTGTTGGCATTTCAGGCTGCTAAGGGGACTGCCCCACCTTACATACAATCCCTGATCACTCCCTACTCCCCAGCTAGATCACTCCGGTCTGCCAGCTCTGGTCGCCTTATGGTCCCCTCTCTACGTGCACCTGGCGGTCGAGCTGCACGTTCACGCCTGGGGCGAAATGGCTCAGGCAGTAAGAGCAGTCGTCTGGCAGTCGGAGGATTGCCGGTTCGATCCCCTGCCCGGGCTGTGTCGAAGTGTCCCTGAGCAAGACCCCTAACCCCTAAATGCTCCTGACGAGCTGGTCGGCGCCTTGCATGGCAGCCAATCGCCGTTGGTGTGTGAATGTGTGTATGAATGGGTGAATGAGAAGCATTAATTGTACAGTGCTTTGGATAAAGGTGCTGTATAAATGCCAGCCATTTACGCCTGTTTTCCGTTCTGGTTCCTCAGTGGTGGAATGACTTGCCTACCACTGTCAGGACAGCAGAATCCCTCCCCCTATTTCAACGCAGACTAAAAACACACCTTTTCAACTGTACCTTAGTCCTACCTCCTGATTTCCCCCACCCCCCTTTCTGATATCCCTATCCCTCTTGTCTAACCCCAACAAAAAAAAAATCACACTTATGATGACTATATGTTTAGAACAGCACTTCATGTGTATTTTCCTAGTTATGGATGTGATGCTTTGACTTGTGGAAGAACCTATGCACTTGTAAATCACTTTGGATTAAAAGCGTCTGCCAAATGACTAAAATGTAGATTTTACAGTGGAAGAGGACAAAACATGATGTGACAGTGTTTCACAGGAATCCTACTTAGCCTTCACTTGATTTACAAAATGCTTAGAGCCAGAATGGCAGATTGTCACCAATTACCTGTATGCCCTTATCACTGATATGCACTGATAACATATTCTCTTACTCAAATACATAATGGTGGATTGTCACCTTCCTTATTGTTGTTGTAACACTTGGTCATTCACAATTTCACAGTTATCTGCACGATCGGTGTGTATTTGAAAGCTACAGTAACAGGGGCGTCACTGTGACCTGCCTCCGCAGGAGCCCAAAAACTGAGCCATAGTGAAAGACTAAAGGAACTTATTGGTCAAAACATTATTATTTTGAGTCAATTTTCGACACTGTATTTTCTGATTTTCCATGGGCCCCCCCGATTGCTTCATGGTCCCCCTGGGGATCCCACAATTCTTCAATATCACTTTTTTATCAACTTCAAACCAGTTCCACCAATAACAGTTAGAGTAATTTATTTATATTACTTTATTATTCCAAAATCAGGACACATATTTAAATAATGAAAATAAAACAACATTTAAAATAGACTAAACCTTTTTTTACCATCTTTAGAGGCTTTTTATGATTATGATAAACTTCTACTTATCATTACAAACATGTCCAGTAAGTGAGAACATCGGTGGGACATCTGATTGGAGGGCTGTAGTGTAGCTGGGGTCACTGATTGGAGGGTTAGATTGGAGTCCAATGGTCTGGGAGCCTGGCAGTTAACCCAAATGTTGTGGATTTGCAGTGCTGCCATTGTACTATTAAGCAAAGCACTCCAACTCAATGATCAAATTAGCCAGTTGTATAAGGATAATTATGAATCAGAATATTCTAATACACACCTCCCATGTACAGTACACTACAGTTCATTCGTGCTGTGTAGAAATTTGGTTATTTTTTATTTGGCTCCACTGAATGAATTATTTAGAAAGTTATATATAAGATATTACGTGTTCAATGATAACTGGTAGCGTCATAACAGGGGCGATAGAGCAGTCATCTAGCACTCAGACAGTTGCGGCTCGATCCCTCGCCCTGGTTGTGTCAAAGTGTCCGGGAGCAAGACACCTAACGCCCAATTGCTCCTGATGAGCTCATTGGTACCTTGCATGGCAGCCTTTCCCTGTTGGTGTGAAAGCGCTGTGTAAATCCAGTTCATTTACCACCCTCTGGTGGCCATTTAACATCATTATTTACACTTACACATCAAACGATAATAGTTGCTGAACACAGACACACAATGCACACACTGCCCACCCTGCTGTTAAAGACCCAGAGAGACTCATTCATTCTGGATGTGTCCAGATACTGAGCAACAGTGTGAGCCACACCACATCGATAAATGAGATTCACTCAAAGTATTAATATTGGACATGTGTCATGTTGGAAGAACCAACATGATATGATAAACACAAACATCCTTACAGTGGCTATTATTGAATGTGCATTGTCTCAAATGTATCTCCCTCACCCCCTCACTGCCTCATTCATTCACTCTTTCACAGAACCTTACCTGCCTCTCTGACTGGGAATAATAATAATATCCACACAGTTGTTGCTCCCTTGAGCAGGGCCCTTAATCAGGGGGGGATTGTCTCCCGCTTAATCTAGACAACTGTAAGTCACTTTGGATAAAATCTTGAACCACATGCCTGTAATGTAGTGTCGCTAAATACTAACACAAGTAACGTCCATTAAAAAGCTAGCTAAATTGCTTATGTGAAAAGCAATGAATAAAACTGATGTTTTATGAATCATATCAGACGGCGGTTTTCTTAGCTCATTGCTATCACACCCATCTATCGCACCCTAGTGTGCAGTGGCCATCTTGGGGTGTGGGCGGGTGGGGTTTATAATGGGGGCGTAGAAATTTTTTTGATTTACACAGTTTTATTGAGTTATGAACAATCTTTTGGTTTTGTTGGGCTCTATAAAAACGCTTTTCAAAACATTTTACAAAGTGTCCTTCAGATGGAAAAATAAACTCATCTCTGTGACATGGCGGCACGGATGGTGCAGTGGGTAGCACTGCCGCCTCACAGCAAAGAGGTCCTGGGTTCGAATCCCCGACGGCCGGGGCCTCTCTGTACGGAGTTTGCATGTTCGCCCCGTGTCTGCGTGGGTTTCCTCCCACAGTCCAAAGACATGCAGGTTAGGCTGATTGGAGAGTCTAAATTGCCCAGAGGTATGAGTGTGTGAGTGAATGGTGGGTGTGCCCTGGGAAGGACTGGCGACCTGTCCAGGGTGTATTCCTGCCTTAAGCCCAATGTATGCTGGGATAGGCTCCAGCCCCCCTGCGACCCTGTTCAGGATAAGCGGGTTAAGATAATGGATGGATGGATGGATCTCAGTGACATTTTAATTACACTGGTATGCAGTGTAGGGGTCCTCGCACGGGCCGTCAAATAACGTAGGGATTTTACTCTACGAAACCGGGGCGCCAGTTAATGTTATGTAGCAGTATAACTGCAAAAAGTAACCAGTCTCATAAAATTACTGTCATCAGAAATATCCAACCACAAATTTAGTATTTCAATTAATAATTAAAATAACCAATATTAATAATTGAACATACCGATAACCTGAAGGTTGGAAGTTCTTCGAAAGACTGCTTTAACTCGGCTCTCATGTCTATGTGATTCCAAAACGGACACCGGGGTTCAATAAAATATATTTATTAAACAAACGTAAAACACAGAACAGAAACTAACAGGAAGTTAGTAAGGAAATTTAGTTGTGTATGTGAGCGTGAGCGTGTGCGTGCGTGTGGGCGCGGGCAAGCGCGCGTGTCTCTTGAACAAAGGAAAGTAAAGTGGGTGTGTTAGTTATTGTTAGCTGTGAGAAGACTACTTGCGTAGTTTACTCTATATATGCGCAAAAGACGGCGAATCAATTCACGTACATAGCTAACAAAATACATTCCAATGATTCACAAAAACAGTTAGACTAAACTAAACACTGGATATGCCTGAATGTTTGTTGTCTTACTGAGTCCATACGCATTGCTGGATCCAAAAGACGTGTTGTCCTTGTAGAAGCTGCGATGGTAATGTGAATGTACTGGAGAGATGCGCAGGCTGGGGCGTCTTAGCCGCGCGTTGTCGTCTGGTCCGCTCGGTTGCTGGAAGGATGTTCCCTTTTCCGGGTGGAAAAGTTTGTTGCTGTTGTTCGTTGGTGAGCTTTGCAGGAGTAAACTGATGTAGCGTTCCGCTTACACCAGTTTCCACTCGCTATACCGCGAGGTAACTAGGTGTGTCCGTCCGTAGGCCTGGTTGTGCGCTGTGCAGCATTCAGCCTCGGAGCAGATGAGCCGAAGCGAATGGCCAAAAAGGGCACGTCGAAGAAGGGTTGTTTTATTGGTTTTTATAATTTCTTTTAACAATTTAAAATATTTTTTATTTTTTAAAACACACTCAATAACACAAACAAATCATTTAAACAAACACTTAAACCAAAGGGAACAAAGAAGAACGGAATGAAGAGAAGAAGCAGAAGAGAGAGATCCCAAGAACGTGTCTTGCTCTTATACGGGAAAGTTTATTGCTCCCGCCATTACGGGATTGGCTGAACCAAGCTAGACGTCATGCAGGGTGGACGTCGCGGAATTGTCCTGTGGGAATGTGGAAGTTGTAGTTCCTACAGCAGCGTATTACTCAGCTTATATAATGGTTCTTGAAAAAGATAAGGCATTAACATCACATTTTAGGTCTTAGACAATAATAATGACTTATTTCTTATGAATATTTCTTGTTTTTAAAATAGAATGCAAATTAACAGGTAGGTGAAAATAGAAGGCATTGGCCAAAACAATATCCTGAAACCCAATACAAGACATTATATGTAATGTAACATGACAGGACATTTCTTTTTTTAGTAGATTGAGATACAGAGGACACACAGGACTATTGTGGCAGCCAATGAGAGAGCACACAGCAGCCCCAGACACACTGCAGCCAGCCTGTAGGGGTGTGAGCTTTGGCCACCTGTCTCTGTGGCCACAAGAAAAACAGCAGCATAAAACTATCCTGTAATCCGGCTAATAATGTGGCCTTCTCTGTCAATTTTACACTGTTTATTTTCACTGCAGAGAGAATATTCATTTGCCTTTCATATAATGTACCACCGCCCTGAAAATGGACTCAACCACAAAGTCTCTGTTATTCTATTCTGGGACATCAACAGCAGCTTCTTAATAGACTGCAACAAAGTTTCATTCTTAGCCTGATAGCACCACCAATCATAGACGTTTTGACACCATCTCAATTTTGGTTATGCCATTTATCACATTTTGTGACAAATCTCTTCAAGAGTTCTTACCTGTGTGCTGAGCTCTTGAGCTGTTGAGTGTGGTGTGGCCCAGAGTGCTGTATACATCTTCTTGTGTGGAGGCCAGTTCAGTGTGTATAGCCTCTGAATCTTTGGACACTGTAGATGCTGCCATTTCTGAAAACTGCTGCTAATGGTGACTGTGGTCTGTTGTACAGGAGGAAGTATGGTTGGAGGTTTTACGTCATCGCCTGGTTCAGCTGCGGTTACCTTATTTGAATGGTATCATGAAATGATAAAAGGAGAGAAATGTAAGGGTCATTTTCTTCATTGATTCTTAATTGACAATGTGTGTTAACATAAAAACAATCACAAGATTACAAATAGCCTTTTACTGATAATCCTTATTAGTATTAGACCACTTGCTGAATTAAGTGCTTACTAGGAGTCTTTCTCTTTCTCTCTCTCAGCAGACAGACAGCCTTTGACCTTAATGTCTCTGCTTCTCAGCTGGCATATTCTGGTCTTACAGCAAGATCGACAAGGGGTATTCAGAAGACTAAATACTGATAAATGTTCATGGCCAGCTTTGTCTTTTTGTTTTGGTAAAGCGCCCCCTACTGGAAAAGTGTGTATAAGACTCTTACTGTGTCTGATTCAAATCAGAAAGCCGGTAAGCTTTCTCACCTTCATTTCTTAGCAAATAAAAACGAAAGTTAATTCATGTATAGCTATCGTTGTTTTCACTGGGATCTGTTTCATCAGACGATGCTCACCTGTGAAATGTTAAAAAGGGCATTTTTTCCCTAAAAATGGTAACCTACACAACTCTCTCAAACAGCAGAAGGGCTTCATTGGGTTTCTCATCTGCCAATATGTCCGGCGTGTGGATGTGCGTTGATGTGATATCAATTAACAGTGGCAGTCAGACATTACTTCAAGTCAAGTAGTGGATTGTAACTTGAGTGTATAAGTTTTGTATCTGCTGTGTCCCTGCTTTGGACATACAGAATAAAGTAAAGGATTGGTGGAAGTGGCGACTAAATGTCTTGAATATAACCACGGACTCTTGCTTTTAGAGTAAGCCACTCAGTGATGGTAGTTTATTTAATTGGCCCATAACACTGTGTAGCTCCTGCTGCCACACTGCCGTAACCTTTCGTTCATTCGTTCATATACCAGCCTCTTTTACCAATCAGAAAACAGTGTTTAACCGCAAATGTACTGACGGTTCTCTTTTTACCTCTCTGTGTAACCAATAAACAAGGGGTTAGGTAATTACAGTATCAGTATGCAAGTACTTGCAAATTGGGCTATAGTTAGACACTTTTTTTGGTGGTTGAACTTGAGTGAGAATTTAGAAAAATGTGTTCACTGAATGCTTTTTTTGTCAAAGAAATGCAAAAATCATCCGGAATGATTATAAAATCATTCAATCCTGATCAGTGAGGGTCGCTAGAGAGCAATGAAGTCACAAGGTGGGCAGGTCAGGTGAAACCAGAAACACAATCTGCATCAACTTCAATCAGCACTTTGTTTCTCTGCACATTTGGCAGACGCTCTTATCCAGAACGACCTAGAAAAAGGTTCATACCCATAAACAGAGATAAGTGTGCTGGAAAACCCTAGAGGGAAATACAGTTTCAAGTACTCAGAACAGATGCAAGGACTTGGGCCTGGTAGATTACAGCAGTCGTGACCGAGAAGTGCAAGTGCGGAGAGGGGGGGACCTCCTGGGGTGGCTGAACGGAGAGGTCTGGCAGTGTGCAGGTGATCTAAACAAATGTCCCTATAGTATTTCATGATAAATGACTTATTTGAACCAATGAGGTTGGAAGTGCAAGATTTTGTCATAGATATGAATGACAATGTATTGAACCAGTGAATAGGCTGTGTTAAATGAGCTGACCATTTTGAGTCTTGTGTTTTTAGGTTTTTAAAATTTGGCACAAACTTGTGAGAGTAGCATGAAAATGATTGGAAAAAAACTGTAACAACGATAACCTTCCTTCCTAAGATTAGTGTTCCCGTTTTTTCATGATTTGTGCCTCTCTTGAACTTTGTGTTTCATGTTCATTCTTTATCACGCTCATGGGTTTTCCTGCCTTTCATACTGAGCCACAAGATGGCGATGTTACCTATCAGTTCTTGAGTAGAAAAGCAAAAATGACAAATTATAAAAATGATAACAGTGACTATTCTTCCTTTATAAGCATTCACAATTTTAAATGAATAACATTGCAGATTAGTGCAGTTTGGTCCACATAAAGTGCTCTTGTGGTCACTGTGAAAAGTTATTTTAAAAAGTTTTAAAAACTATCAAAAAATGCTTGTTTGCAATTGTAACAAAAAAGATTTTTCAATACTGAAACAAACCCACAGTTTGTTATAATTATATATAGATTTATTTTTACAGTATTCCGATTTTTTTTTAACAATGATTAAAAAGACTTCTACTGTTTCCACTATTCCCTTTATTTAGAACCACAAAAAGACCATAATGAAACATGTTTCAAGTGTTTTTTCATGCTATAGTAAAGTATTGTAAAAACAACTAAAAAAACAACACTGAATCTATAGGTATCTTTTGTGTGGGCGATCTAGACAAATGTTCCAATAGTATTGAATGAAAATAATTTTAACCAATGAGCTTCCAATTTTGAGGTTTCGAAAAGTGAGCACAAGCTTATGAGATTAACATCAAAGTGATTGAAATATGTTTTCAAAAACTGAATGGAATATAATTGTTACTACTTCATTAGTTTGCCATTCATGAGCATTAATATACAGTCGCATTCACAAACACTCTTTGCTGAACGCGAACTCATGGACTTGCTTCTCTCATACAGGTGGACTGAGATAAAGGTAACACAGGAAACACATACACCTCAATTCAATCAACATTTGTCATTACAATAATTAGCAAGAACACATTTCTTCACCGGCACTGTTTGGAAAGTTCAGCAATTTACTAAACTGAGTATGAAGATATATAATATCACTGACACTTAAGTGTAAGTTAAGCATAAATGGTGATTGAATTGAAGCCATAGAGTCACATACTGTACAGTACCACTTGTGGCTACATATGATTTATCGCTTTTGTTCACAGCCTCTGTATGGAGACCTACTGCTAATATTGTTTTAATGGCTTAACCATTTTAAAAGTGAATGAGAACTCTTGCTATTAGGAGATGCTTTCACACAATGAAGGCATAAGACATCAACTTGTGTAGCAGGGTCATTGCTGTTGTAGATGTCGGTTGAAATTCACACTATCACAACCTCTTAAAGAGTGTCTTTTAAAAGTATGTGGTTTGTGAGTTTTATAGACCCAGAGAGACTCATTCTGGATGTGTACAGATACTGAGCAACAGTGTGAGCCACACCACATCGATAAATGAGATTCAGTCAAAGTGTTAATATTGCACGTGTCACGTTGGAAGAACCAACATGATAAATGCAATTATCCTTACAGTGGCTATTTTTGTTGCCCAGTTGTTGTGCCCTTGAGCAGGGCCCTTAATCAGGGGGGATTGACTCCTGCTTAATCTAGTCAACTGTAAGTCACTTTGGATAAAACTTTGGACGGTTCGATCTGCCGTCCGGGCTGTGTCGAAGTGTCCCTGAGCGAGACACCCAACCCCCAAAATGCTCCTGACGAGCTGGTCGGTGCCTGCTGTAAGAACCACAACTCCCACAATCCCACAGGACAATTCCGCGACGTCCACCCCGCATGACGTCTAGCTTGGGTGATGGCGGGAGCAATGAACTTTCCCGTATAAGAGCAAGACACGTTCTTGGGATCTCTCTCCTCCCTTGTGCTTCTCTTCTTCTCTTCACTCTCTTCGCCCACTTCTTCGAAGCACCCTTTTTCGCCATTCGCTTCAGCTCATCTGCTCCGAGACTCGGACAGAGGCTGAATGCTGCTCAGCGCACTACCAGGCCTACGGACACACCCAGTTACCTTGCGGTAACTTCGTGGCCTATAGTGAGTGGAAACTGGTGTACGCGGAACGCTACATCAGTTTACCCCTGCAAAGCTCACCAAAGAGCAACAGCAACAAACTTTTCCACCCGGAAAAGGGACCAACGAACATCCTTCTAGCAACCGAGCGGACCGGACAACAACGCGCGGCTAAGACGGGAAGCCCCCAGCTTTGCGTACCTCTCCAGGACACGCATTCACAGTACCATCACGGCTCCTATAAGGACAGCACGTCTTTTGGATCCAGCAATGCGTATGGACTCAGTAAGACTAAACAAGCATTTGCAGGCATAGCCAATGTTAGCTTAGTCTTAACTGTTCTTTTGAATCTGTGTTTCTATATTTGCTTTGTCTTATCATTTGAATGTATTCTGTTAGCCGTTTATGTACGTGAATTGATTTGTCGTCTTTCGCACATATATAGAGTGAACTACACAAGTAGTCGCTCTTCTCACAGCTAACACTCATACTCATTAACACACCCAGAACTCTAGCTTACCCAAGCTAGCTACTCCCACTTTTACCTTTCCTTTGTTCAAGCGACACGCGCGCTTGCGCGCACACACACCCTAACTTCCCCTCCTAATTCCCGTTAGTTTATCTGTTCTGTGTTTGTACATTGTTTAATAAATATATTTTATTAAAACCCGGTGTCCATTTTGGAATCACATAGACATGAGAGCCGAGTTAAAGCAGTCTTTCGAAGAACTTCCAACCTTCAGGTTATCGGTATGTTTAATCATTTAATATTGGTTATTTTAATTATTAATTAAATTACTAAATTTGTGGTTAGATATTTCAGATAACAGTAATTTTATGAGACTGATTACTTTTCGCAGTTATACTGCTACATAACATTGACAGTTATAATGCTACCAAACTTAACTATCCAAATACTGCTTACCTAGCCGACTAAAAATACCGAAACACAAAGTAAATCACAAAGACAACAATTAAGGTTCACGGGGAGGTAGGGAGGGATGGGGAGAGGTGCTGCTTGAAGAGGTACGTCTTCAGTTTGCGCTTGAACGTGGGGAGAGATTCTACAGTTCTGACCTCAACGGGGAGTTTGTTCCACCACTGTGGAGCCAGAACAGACAGTAGTCGTGAGCGTGAGGTGGAGGTTCGGAGAGGGGGAGGTGCCAAGCGGCATGTGGAGGCTGAACGAAGAGGTCTGGCAGGGGTGTAGGGTCTGATGATTTTTTGTAGGTAAGCTGGGGAAGACCCCTTCACTGCTTGGAAGGCTAGCACCAATGTTTTGAATTTGATGCGAGCCATGACAGGCAGCCAGTGGAGGGAAGTAAGCAGGGGGGTGACGTGTGAGTATTTGGGAAGGTTGAAGACCAGATGAGCTGCTGCATTCTCAATAAATTGGAGGGGTCTGGTGGCAGACGCTGGGAGGCCAGCCAAGAGGGAATTGCAGTAGTCCAGGCGGGACAGAACCATCGCTTGGACTAGGAGCTGGGTCGAGTAGGGGTTGAGAAAGGGGCAGATTCTCCGTATGTTGTATAGGAAGAACCTGCATGACCGGGTCACCGCCGCAATGTTCTCGGAAAGGGACAAACATATTAATTTGCCTTTCGTATACTGTACCATAGCCCTGAAAATGGACTCAAGCACAAAGTCTCTGTTACTCTGTAGCCCTATGGAAAATTTGGCCTATGTCACGTTTCAGGTCTGTCTTGCCTTTTTTTATGTTTTATCATTTGTCTTAGTCACGTATTGTCTTTCATGTATTATGTTAGTCTAGGTTCGTCATGTTGTTTAGTTTGTTTCTTGTTACGATTTATTTTCTCGTCATGTCTAGTTATGTTTCGTTACGATTATTTTACCTTATGTTGAGTGGTTATCGTCTTAGTTCGTTTAGTGTGATGTTTTGATTTATGTTTATTGTTACGCTGACTGGTCGTTGTTTAAACATACACTTTTACATGTCTTTCCACAAACCTTGCGTTCCGTCTCTCTCTCTCTCTCTCTCTCTCTCTCTCTCTCTCTCTCTCTCTCTCTCTCTCTCTCTCTCTCTCTCTCTCTCTCTCTCTCTCTCTCTCTCTCTCTCTCTCTCTCTCTCTCTCTCTCTCTCTCTCTCACCCTAATTGTTTCCATTTGTCTATTTACTAAAACTACTAACGCTAGATCAGGATTGGGTAAAACTAACAAACTCTTTCCTTACGTTTCTCGTGCATGTCATTTACTAAATTACTAATGCTAGGGCAGGATAGGGGTATTACTAACGATTACTAATTACCTTGTTAAACTTGTCATCCATCGCACCTGTTTTCCATTCCCTTGCTGCTCTCTAACTAATTGTCTACACCTGCATTTATAGCCCAGTCGCACTTCTGTTCTGATCCAAGCCTGCCTACCGACCATTGTTTATTGATTTCTGTTTCGTTGACCATCGTTTGTTTTTGACCACGTCCTCGCCTACCGTTTTTGTACCTTTGTCTCGCTGATTGTTTTATGGTTTCGACTTCCGCATCGCCCTCGACTACGACCCTGCCTGCCGTCCGCCTGTACTTCTGCCCCGCTGACAGCTCTCCTGCTACCGGACCTTCCTGCACGTCTACCGACTACGAGTTTGCCTCTTCCCTCGGCACCGTGCTTTTTGTTTGTTTATTGTTTGTTTGGCTGGATCTACGTGTATGGACTTTGCTTGTTTTGACTACGCTCCTGGGATTCGTCCCGAATAAAGCCCTGACGGGACTTTTGTCGCGCATCTTGGGTCCAACCCCCACACACCCGTCTCAGCCTAGATATTAAAAGTTCAAAGTTCATAAATAGGAATTAATAAATAGTATAAATAGGATTTAAAAGGTTAACTATGCAGCGGTTTAATATTGCATATTGTGCCATTGTCAGGATTTCATGGTTAAGTTCATGTATTGTGTTAATTACCTGATATGAAATGTATTTTGTTTTCCAAAATACTATGTTCACAATGCTGGACATATTGTAAAGATGTTTTATTTTGCATACTGTGACAAAAGATTAAAGTTTTGCTTTTTGTTTATTGTCATTAGCCAATGAAAAGTGAGTTGAAGGTCGGGGATCAGGAGGAAGTGGAAAAAACGGGAGAGTGAAGAAGGAGATATTGGGGGAAAAACGCGAGGAATGTGTTGCTGTGCTGTTGTGGTTTTAAAACGTTAACAGTGGAAATATGTAGTCCACATATTTCCAAAGTGCTTGAAGAGAGTAATAACGTGAGTACACAACCCGTGAACGGACGGACTGTTTTGAACAATTTATTCCGAAGAGGAGTTCAACGGTCGGGTGGTCTGCCATCTTGCCTAGCTTAGCTCTACACTGAGATAGCTAGCTGTTTTTGCTCATGGACTGTGTGTTCGCCAACCCGGAGAGCCCGACAAGTTTGCGTAAACCAGAGGAGACGGTAACACAAGAGATTCCTGCGATTCCGACCAACGAAACACACTTTCCGGAGAGGAGCTTTGCGCCCGCTGCCTGTTCCAGGAACTGTGAGTTGTCGTTGTCCTCTAGCTCATTTAGAGTGAAGGAGCCGCCATTTGGTGTGCTACACCGCACACAAGCTACGCGCCAGGCCTGCAACAACCACTTTCACTTGGGGTATTTTTAGTTACTCTATAGGGTTTATTTCATTTCATTGAGGTATTTCATTTCATTGAGGCTTAGTCTTAGAGGCTTTGTAGGTACTTGAATGTGCTCTTGCAAACTATTTTGTTAAGCCGTGAAAGAAAACTGAATTGAATGACTAATTGACAAAAGGAATTATGTTGTGTAGTTAACTTATTTTACAAACATTTCAGTGCCTGTGAATGGTTATTTGCAGTTAAGCTTGAGAACCTAGAGCTATAGTTTCTTTAGAGTGAGCCTTTTAGTAGCCTACACTATAAGTTAACATACAAATGAAGTGAAAGCTAATAATTTAAAAGTGATTAAATACCTTGTAGTCATAACAGTCTTTCTATACAGTAATTAATACACAGTGAAAAGACAATATACACACACTTATTGTTAGAGATAACACTTTAGTTAAAGAACTCAGGTTAGCTACCCCTATTAATTGCCCGGACAGCAAAGGGGCGCTACAACTCTATTCTGGGACATCAACAGCAGCTTCGTAATAGACTGCAGAAGAGTTTAATTCGTAGCCTGATAGCACCACCAATCGTAGACGTTTTGAGACCATCTCAATTTAGGTAATGCCATTTATCACATTTTACGACAAATCTCTTCAAGCGTTCTTACCTGTGTGCTGAGCTCTTGAGCTGTTGAGTGTGGTGTGGCCCAGAGTGCTGTATACATCTTGTTGTGTGGAGGCCAGTTCAGTGTATATACCCTCTGAATCTTTGGAGACTGTAGATGCTGGCATTTCTGAAAACTGCTGCTAATGCTTTCTTTCTTGCTTGCTTGCTTGCTTTTTTATATTATGTGTCACTGTGGTCTGTGGTACATGAGGAAGTTTGGTTTGAGGTATTACAACATTGTTGCTAGCAGTCTGCTTCCTTTCTATGCAGAATACTGCAAACTATACAAACTGAATTTAATCAAATACTTGATTTGCTTTTTCCAGTGATTTGCTTTGCTTCAACAATGACGCACACTGTCCTTTTCCAAAGCCTTAACATGCGAAGCGCCGCTATTATGTAGCATCCCTGAATTTCAGCCACTTGAGTGATATTAGCCTTCCCAAAACAACAATGTGTGTATGATTAGGCCAGCCTTGGAGCTGAGGACACAGGTAAGAACAGCAGCTCATCATTGAGTATGACATGATTTATGTGGTTAATATAATAGTCTCTACAAGGGGAACCACATGTGCTGGTCATTAGGGATGTGAATATTTGGGTATCTCACGATTCGATTCGATTCCGATTCTTAGGGTCACGATTCGATTCAAAATCGATTCTCGATTCAAAAATTGATACAGTGCATAGTGTGTTAATGAGGCAAATTATGGCATCAAAACAGAATACAGTTCGTATAAGATAATGATGCAGGTTGCGTCTTTCATAGGCTTTAGCTATATCCTCAGCGTTTGAAATGTCAGCGATTCGCTGAGTGTGCAGATGTCACTTGAGCTTCCACATTTTCTCACCTGTGGAGAGAGGAGAGCGGCACAAATAGCCGGCTGCTGCTCCAGAAATCTTTCGATCATTTCGAAAGCGCTGTTCCATTACATTATTGGCATTTAGCAGAGGCTCTTATCCAGAGCGATGTACAACAACGTGCATACCCATAACCAGGGATAAGTTCGCTGAAAGACCCTAGAGGGAAGTACAATTTCAACTGCTAGCTGTACAACAAAGATAAGGACCATGGCCAATTTTTATTTATTTCTTTATTTTTATTTTTGAACAAAGAAACAAACAACAGAGCAAAAGTGACCAAAGTTAACTATCCAAACACTGCTTACCTAGCCAACTAAAAATACCGATACACTTTGTGCTTTGTGGACTTGGAGAAGGCTTTCGACCGTGTCCCCCGGGGAACCCTGTGGGGTGTACTGCGGGAGTATGGGGTACCGGGGCCGTTGTTACGAGCCATCAGGTCCCTGTACAACTAAAGTGAGAGCTGTGTCCGCATTCTCGGCACAAAGTCAAGCACGTTTCCGGCGGGTGTTGGACTCCGCCAAGGTTGCCCCTTGTCACCGGTCCTGTTTGTGGTATTCATGGACAGGATCTCAAGGCGCAGCCGAGGTGAGGAGAGTGTCCGGTTTGGTGACCTCAGAATCGCATCTCTGCTTTTTGCGGATGATGTGGTTCTGCTGGCTTCATCGGACCGTGACCTTCAGCACGCACTGGATCGGTTTGCAGCCGAGTGTGAAGTGGCCGGGATGAGAGTCAGCACCTCCAAGTCCGAGGCCATGGTTCTCTGCCGGAAAACAGTGGATTGCTCCCTCCGGGTTGGGAACGAGTCTTTGCCCCAAGTGAAGGAGTTCAAGTATCTCGGGGTCTTGTTCACGAGTGAGGGTAGAAGGGAGCGTGAGATCGACAGGCGGATCGGTGCAGCGTCAGCAGTAATGCGGGCGTTGCACCGGACCGTTGTGGTGAAGAGGGAGCTGAGCCGGAAGGCGAAGCTCTCGATTTACTGGTCGATCTACGTCCCAACCCTCACCTATGGTCACGAGCTTTGGGTAGTGACCGAAAGAACGAGATCGCGTATACAAGCGGCCGAAATGAGCTTCCTCCGTAGGGTGGCCGGGCTCAGCCTTAGAGATAGGGTGAGGAGCTTGGACATCCGGAGGGAGCTCGGAGTAGAGCCGCTGCTCCTTCGCGTCGAAAGGAGCCAATTGAGGTGGTTCGGGCTTCTGATCAGGATGCCTCCCGGGCGCCTCCCTTTGGAGGTTTTCCGGGCTCGTCCAACTGGGCGGAGACCCCGAGGGAGACCCAGAGCCCGCTGGAGAGATTATATATCTCTCCTGGCCAGGGAACACCTCGGGATCCGCCAGGAGGAGCTAGAATGCGTTGCTGGGGAGAGGGACGCCTGGAATACCCGGCTTTGCCTACTGCCCCCGCGACCCGACTCCGGATAAGCGGGTGATGATGGATGGATGGATGGAAGCAAGTCACAGAGACAACAATTAAGGTTCACAGGGAGGTAGGGAGGGATGGGGAGAGGTGCTGCTTGAAGAGGTGTGTCTTCAGCTTGCGCTTGAAGGTGGGGAGAGATTCTATAGTTCTGACCTCAATGGGGAGTTCGTTCCACCACCGTGGAGCCAGAACAGACAGTAGTCGTGAGCGTGAGGTGGAGGTTCGGAGAGGGGGAGGTGCCAAGCGGCCTGTGGAGGCTGAACGAAGAGGTCTGGCAGGGGTGTAGGGTCTGATGATTTTTTGTAGATTAGCTGGGGAAGACCCCTTAACTGCTTGGAAGGCTAGCACCAAAGTTTTGAATTTGATGCGAGCCATGACAGGCAGCCAGTGGAGGGAAGTAAGCAGGGGGGTGACGTGTGAGTATTTGGCCAGACGAGACGAGCAGTTGTGTTTTGGATGTCTGGATGTTACTAATATGATTATTATGATTAGTATTATAATAACAGATTCCTCCGGGCACCTGTGTGGCAAACTGAAGAGCCCCTAAAGGTTCCTCCAGGAACATTTCATTTTAATTAATTAATTCATTATCCTAACCCGCTAATCCTGAACAGAGTCGCACAGAGTACACCCTGGACAGGTCGCCAGTCCATCGCAGGGCACACACATCATTCACTCACATACTCATACCTATGGGCAATTTAGACTCTCCAATCAGCCTAACCTGCATGTCTTTGGAGTGTGGGAGGAAACCAGAGTACCCGGAGGAAACCCACGCAGACACGGGGAGAACATGCAAACACCACACAGAGAGGCCCCGGCCGACGGGGATTCGAACCCAGGACCTCCTTGCTGTGAGGCGGCAGTGCTACCCACACCCATTCCGTGCCGCCCTCTGTTGATATGAAATAAATGAAAGGAAATGTGACAATGTGTTTGCTTCACATTGGTGTCGTGTTACAGTGGAAGAAGATAAAAAATGATATGACAGCGTTTCACAGGAATCCTACTTCGCTTTCACTTGATTTTCAAAATGCTTAGAGACAGAATGGCAGATTGTCACCAATTACCTGTATGGCTTTATCACTGATGTGCACTGATAACATATTCTCTTACTCAAATACATAATGGTGGATTGTCACCTTCCTTATTGTCGTTGTAACACTTGGTCATTCACAATTTCACAGTTATCTGCACGATCGGTGTGTCCTTGAAAGCTACAGTAACAGGGGCGTCACTGTGACCTGCCTCCGCAGGAGCCCAAAAACTGAGCCATAGTGAAAGACTAAAGGAACTTATTGGTCAAAACTTTAAAACGTTATTATTTTGAGCCAATTTTTCGACACTGTATTTTTTGATTTTCCATGGGCCCCCCTGACTGCTTCATGGTCCCCCTGGGCCTCCTCAGTCAAAAAATCCCACAATTCTTTAATATCACTTTTTCATCAACTTCAAACCAGTTCCACCAATAATAGTTAGAGTCATTTATTTATATTACTTTATTACTCCAAAATCAGGACACATATTTAAATAATGAAAATAAAACAACATTTAAAAGCTGGTTGTTTTTACTAGACTAAACTTTAAAAAATCATTTTTATGATTATGATTAACTTCTACAAATTTTTATCAGTCCACGATTCAGTAAGGGATCATTACAAACATGTCCCGTAAGTGAGAACATCGGTGGGGCGTCTGATTGGAGGGCTGTAGTGTAGCTGGGGCCCCTGATTGGAGGGTTAGATTGCAGTCCAATGGTCTGGGAGCCTGGCCGTTAACACAAATGTTCTGGATTTGCAGTGCTGCCGTTGTACTATTAAGCAAAGCACTCCAACTGAATTACTTTGGTCAAATGAGCCAGTTGTATAAATGGATTGGGTGGCACGGATGGTGCAGTGGGTAGCACTGCCGCCTCACAGCAAGGAGGTCCTGGGTTCGAATCCCCGACGGCCGGGGCCTCTCTGTACGGAGTTTGCATGTTCGCCCCGTGTCTGCGTGGGTTTCCTCTGGGTACTCCGGTTTTCTCCCACAGTCCAAAGACATGCAGGTTAGGCTGATTGGAGAGTCTAAATTGCCCATAGGTATGAGTGTGTGAGTGAATGGTGTGTGTGCCCTGGGAAGGACTGGCGACCTGTCCAGGGTGTATTCCTGCCTTATGCCCAATGTATGCTGGGATAGGCTCCAGCCCCCCTGCAACCCTGTTCAGGATAAGCGGGTTAAGACAATGGATGGATGGATCTCAGTGACATATTTTAATTACACTGGTATGCAGTGTAGGGGGTCCTCGCCTGGGCCGTCAAATAACATAGGGATTTTACTCTACGAAACCGGGGCGCCAGTTAATGTTATGTAGCAGTATAACTGCAAAAAGTAACCAGTCTCATAAAATTACTGTCATCAGAAATATCCAACCACAAATTTAGTATTTCAATTAATAATTAAAATAACCAATATTAATAATTGAACATACCGATAACCTGAAGGTTGGAAGTTCTTCGAAAGACTGCTTTAACTCGGCTCTCATGTCTATGTCATTCCAAAACGGACACCGGGGTTCAATAAAATATATTTATTAAACAAACGTAAAACACAGAACAGAAACTAACGGGAAGTTAGTCAGGAAATTGAGTTGTGTATGTGAGCGTGTGCGTGCGTGTGGGCGCGGGCAAGCGCGCGTGTCTCTTGAACAAAGGAAAGTAAAGTGGGTGTGTTAGTTATTGTTAGCTGTGAGAAGACTACTTGCGTAGTTTACTCTATATATGCGCAAAAGACGGCGAATCAATTCACGTAGATAGCTAACAAAATACATTCCAATGATAAGACGGCAAATATGGAAACACAGATTCACAAAAACAGTTAGACTAAACTAAACACTGGATATGCCTGAATGTTTGTTGTCTTACTGAGTCCATACGCATTGCTGGATCCAAAAGACGTGCTGTCCTTGTAGAAGCTGCGATGGTAATGTGAATGTACTGGAGAGATGCGCAGGCTGGGGCGTCTTAGCCGCGCGTTGTCGTCTGGTCCGCTCGGTTGCTGGAAGGATGTTCCCTTTTCCGGGTGGAAAAGTTTGTTGCTGTTGTTCGTTGGTGAGCTTTGCAGGAGTAAACTGATGTAGCGTTCCGCTTACACCAGTTTCCACTCGCTATAGGCCACGAAGTTACCGCGAGGTAACTAGGTGTGTCCGTAGGCCTGGTTGTGCGCTGTGCAGCATTCAGCCTCGGAGCAGATGAGCCGAAGCGAATGGCCAAAAAGGGCACGTCGAAGAAGGGTTGTTTTATTGGTTTTTATAATTTCTTTTAACAATTTAAAATATTTTTTATTTTTTAAAACACACTCAATAACACAAACAAATCATTTAAACAAACACTTAAACCAAAGGTAGTTTTATTGGTTTTTTTAAATTTCTTAACAATTTTAAATTTTTCCTTTTTTAAAACACACTCAATAACACAAACAAAAATTTTTTTTAACACACACTTAAACCATAAAGAACAGAGACATCAGAATAAATGAATAACAAATTTTCAAAAAAGTGATTCAAAAAAATATTCACAAAAACACAGAATATCCAAAAAAATCACTATGTAATTCAAAGAAAACAAAAGTGAGTTAAAAGACAAAGCCATGAGGAAAAAAAGAAAGTCCATTTCGCTCAGGTTTGCTGTCCCGAGAGGCTTCTGTGTCCCTTGGGGGGGGGGGTGGACTAGATGATGAATTCTTTCCAATGGTCCACCCCCCACTTCTCTCTCGCCAGGTTCTTATTAGTGTGCATGTCCACCAAAATGCCGTCCTGGAGGAGGTTTTGAATCCTCCTCCGGAGAGTGACCAGGTCTACAGATGTTTTCTGGTAGACCTTGATGTTCCTCGTCTCCCACAGGACCTGCTTCACGGTGTTGATGATCCTCCACTGACGCTGGAGCACGGTGGACTTGCATCCCCCCGGCGGACCGTAGAGGACGCCCTCAGCCATCAGGGAGGATCTTGGCAGGAACCTGCTTAGGGAGACAGAGGAACAAACAAGGCCCCAGACCCGCCTGGCCACGGAGCACTCCCAGAACAGGTGGTGGATGTGTTCTGAGTCAGTGCATCCGTGGGGGCAGCGCTCGGTCAGGGCTAAGTGCCGGCGATACATAAATGTTCTGGTGGGGAGACACCTATGGGCTGTCATCCAGGCAATGTCTTTTTGTTTGTTTGTAAGACATTTGTGTGTTACATTTGCCCAGATGACTTGCGGGTCCAGGTCTGGCCCCCCCCTCGGGAGCGTTACAATTTCTCCAGATCTTAAATGAGCCATAATCATTTTATAGCTCCACGAGGTTAGGCCAGCCCTGGGCAGACCCGTCCTGTAGGCAAAGTCCTTCAGGGCTCGATAGACATAGGGGGGGTCCCAGCTGTAGGGTATGGTGAGGTCCAGCACACCCAAGCCCATTGCTCTGAGGAAAGGGGTGGCATAGTACCTGGCAAAGGTACCAGAGGCCTTACCCACCTTCCCTGCATTCTGGACAAGGGTGGCCAGACCCTGCACCATAATGATGTTGACAATGTCTGGGACCCCCCGCCCCCCATTCCGCTCCTCTTTGAGGAGGGTGACGCGTTTAAGTTTTTCCATGGTGCTCCCCCAGACAAAGCGGAAAGCCATCCGGGTGATTAGCTTCCCGGTGGCTTTGTCTGGGGGAAACACCCTCCCCACATAGAGCAGAATGGGTAGGACAATTGCCTTCAGGACAAGGATCTTACCCGCCATGGTCAAGGGCCGTGCACTCCAGCTCCTGATTTTATTTTGGACGTGGCGGAGGGCTCCCTCCCAGCTGATTCTCCCTCCTCCGTCAGCCTGGAAGGTCACCCCCAGGAGCTTGATGGTATTCCTACGCACAGGGAAGGAAACGGTCAGCTCCTCACTCCAATATGGAGACAGAAACAGTTCACTCTTGTCCCTGTTGACCAGGGCGCCAGTGGCCACACAGAAGTCGTCCAACACCTTGGTGGCACAAGCGATAGAACGACTATCTGTGGCGACGATGGCAATGTCGTCCATGTACGCCATCACCTTTAGTCGTTCCCCCCCCGCTCCAGGGAGTGGATAGCCCACTTAAACCAAAGGGAACAAAGAAGAAGGGAATGAAGAAAGGGAAGAGAAGAGAAGAAGCAGAAGAGAGAGATCCCAAGAACGTGTCTTGCTCTTATACGGGAAAGTTTATTGCTCCCGCCATTAGGGGATTGGCTGAACCAAGCTAGACGTCATGCAGGGTGGACGTCGCGGAATTGTCCTGTGGGAATGTGGAAGTTGTAGTTCCTACAGCAGCGTATTACTCAGCTTATATAATGGTTCTTGAAAAAGATAAGGCATTAACATCACATTTTAGGTCTTAGACAATAATAATGACTTATTTCTTATGAATATTTCTTGTTTTTAAAATAGAATGGAAATTAACAGGTAGGTGAAAATAGAAGGAATTGGCCAAAACAATATCCTGAAACCCAATACAAGACATTATATGTAATGTAACATGACAGGACATTTCTTTTTTTAGTAGATTGAGATACAGAGGACACACAGGACTATTGTGGCAGCCAATGAGAGAGCACACAGCAGCCCCAGACACACTGCAGCCAGCCTGTAGGGGTGTGAGCTTTGGCCACCTGTCTCTGTGGCCACAAGAAAAGCAGCAGCATAAAACTATCCTGTAATCCGGCTAATAATGTGGCCTTCTCTGTCAATTTTACACTGTTTATTTTCACTGCAGAGAGAATATTCATTTGCCTTTCATATAATGTACCACCGCCCTGAAAATGGACTCAAACACAAAGTCTCTGTTATTCTATTCTGGGACATCAACAGCAGCTTCTTAATAGACTGCAACAAAGTTTCATTCTTAGCCTGATAGCACCACCAATCATAGACGTTTTGACACCATCTCAATTTTGGTTATGCCATTTATCACATTTTGTGACAAATCTCTTCAAGAGTTCTTACCTGTGTGCTGAGCTCTTGAGTGTGGTGTGGCCCAGAGTGCTGTATACATCTTCTTGTGTGGAGGCCAGTTCAGTGTGTATACCCTCTGAATCTTTGGACACTGTAGATGCTGCCATTTCTGAAAACTGCTGCTAATGGTGACTGTGGTCTGTTGTACAGGAGGAAGTATGGTTGGAGGTTTTACGTCATCGCCTGGTTCAGCTGCAGTTACCTTATTTGAATGGTATCATGAAATGATAAAAGGAGAGAAATGTAAGGGTCATTTTCTTCATTGATTCTTAATTGACAATGTGTGTTAACATAAAGACAATCACAAGATTACAAATAGCCTTTTAGTGATAATCCTTATTACTATTTGACCACTTGCTGAATTAAGTGCTTACTAGGAGTCTTTCTCTTTCTCTCTCCCAGCAGACAGACAGCCTTTGACCTTAATGTCTCTGCTTCTCAGCTAGCACATTCTGGTCTTGTAAGCCAGTCATAAGTAACATTTGGTCTCATGCGCTGGTCAGCTTGCTGACTTCCCCCTCCTGGAGCATACATTGTTAGCCCCCACCGTTGGCACACATGTCTGTGGGGGAGAGCTAGAGAAGGATTCTTAGAGGCACCTTCCTTTCTCACATTCCAGAACAGGAATACTGGAGATGGTATAAAGATGTTTCATGATAATCCCAGGTCAGAATATGTTGATGTTTGGTATTATTCTGATTGGTTCAGTGCGACTGGTGTAATGGTCTAGTTTTTGTAACAGTCTACCTTTGATATCACAACCATTCAGGAGCCGAGGGGAAACTGGGCAAAAGCTGTCTCTGTAGAAGCCATGTGTTTTAGCCCCCTGCCGGGTGGGCCTGGCTGTAAATTATAGATGGGTGACTCACTTTTACGGTCAAGAACTAAGGCCTGGATTTCGGAGATAAGGAGAAGAAACCAAACAGTCTGGAATGTCTCCTTTCCTTTCATTCACCCAAATCAGGTTTATCCAAAAGGTATATTACCATGAGAGGCACAAAAACATATTTACAGCATAATGCAGTTATCATGAAAACTCCCAACTACAGCATTCATAGATATGATGGGGCGGCCTGTAGCATGGTGGTTAAGGTCAGGAAGGGCTGCCATGTGTGAGGGGCCTGAGAGCTGGGGTTCCAATGTTGTTTAGACTACCTGTTGGGGAGTTAAGATGTATGAGTGGTCCAAGGCCAGTTGGGTCATGGGAAAAGAATCCTCCCGAACATTGGTGACCTCCCTGTGACCCCATACCTGGTCACTTCCAAGGGGGAAGACTCCGGACAATGCCACAGTGCCCTCATTTGGGCACTGCTGTCATTACACCGGTGACTGCTCTCTTAGATTAAATATTCAAAACTGCTATTAAGATAGTAAATAGACCCGGTAACACCTTGAAAACATTGCCCATGTGATCCTTGTATTATTGCATTAAGTCTTATGTAATGGTAACAGGAATTGCATGTAAAATGGATAATCAGGAGGGAAGTTTCATGATAACTGCAACATAATAAAACATAAGGGTAATCTGTTTGGTATGGATGTGATCTGATAAAATCAAGGAATCGGATGAGATACATTTCATACCAAATGGAATTTAATAAACTATAGTTTCAGTATCCCAAGGGAAAACCTACACGTCCTCTCCTGGTAATCATCTCATTTTCCCTACTCAACAACCCCCAACGGTGGGGGTCTAAATTCCAGATTTGACCACCCCTCCGGGTTGATTTATGGCACTGCCGCCTGGTTCCAAATGTATGATTTGGCATAAAAGCAAGGGAGACAGACCAATCTGGGAAGATCGTATTCGACTTCCCACACAACATGTCTTGTGTATGTATGTATGTATGTATGTATGTGTAGCAGTGGAAGATCGTATTCGACTTCCCACACAGCATATTGTACGTGTATGTAAGTATCAGGAAGATCGTATTCGACTTTCCATATGGCATATTCTATACTCTGTGTTTGTGTGTAGTCCAAGCAGGCTAGGTATGATTATTTACTCTATCTCTATTCTTAATTTGTGTATTTTATACTTGATTGTGATATTCTAAAGCTAATAACCTACCTGTCTGCGAATAAACTATTTTGGTTGGAACTTGCGTGATCTCCATGACTCTAATTCATCTTGTACCTTTTCAGCCTAAGTTACAACTGAATACTCAGGGGGAAATGGTGGCCGAAGACCGACCGATCGGCGGGGCGGTACACCTGTGGTAGTTCTAAGCTGTGCGGCCAGCAATTTCTGTCCCTTAAGGGTCGGGGGACGCACAGCTCTTGTAATCTGGTGCGAAGGGAACCCATGGGCGTTACGGCGCCGGTTCCTGCCAAATTAGCTCTAAGGAGCCCAGTTAATGCTACGCCGACCTGGGCTCGCAACTATCATGGCAGGTTTGCATGTACTGTGTTGACTGGACCCGCAGCCTCTGAGTTCTCCACCGAACTGAGATTTCAGCAGTAATGCTAATCCCGGGAGCATCTATTGAGTAATGGTGGCGCAGGTACAAGTCGAATGTAATCACTCCCGAGGTCCGCGTAAGTTGCAAACCCAAATTTCTAAATTATATTTTAAATGGAGTCAGATAAACGAGTAAAACTATAGTAACCACTAAGCGTACAATACGGCCCCGTTTGAGAACGGAGAATATTAAGAATTGTACTGATCCGTTTCTGGCCAGCTATAAGCGGGATATGGGGCAGGTCAATCCATATCCGACCCATGGCAACGGACCCAGTATATTCTTAAACATAATTGTGCTCTGTTCTTGTACGGAGGATAATAATTAACCCAACTAATGTTCTCCCAGCAACGCCAGAAGGACAAGCACGCAAAACCCCCTTCGGCCCCCGCTAAATTCCGTCATTGGGTTAGCTGTGGGGTTTTACAGTCTTACAGCAAGATCGACAAGGGGTATTCAGAAGACAAAATACTGATGAATGTTCGTGGCCAGCTTTGTCTTTTTATTTTGGTAAAGCGCCCCCTTCTGGAAAAGTGTGTATAAGACTCTTACTGTGTCTGATTCAAATCAGAAAGCCGGTAAGCTTTCTCACCTTCATTTCTTTGCAAATAAATACGAAAGTTAATTCATGTATAGCTATCGTTGTTTTTACTGGGATCTGTTTCATCAGACGATGCTCACCTGTGAAATGTTAAAAAGGGCATTTTTTCCCTAACAATGGTAACCTGCACAACTCTCTCAAAAAGCAGAAGGGCTTCATGGGGTTTCACATCTGCCAATATGTCCGGCGTGTGGATGTGCGTTGATGTGATATCAATTAACAGTGACAGTCAGACATTACTTCAAGTCAAGAAGTGTCGTAACCTTTCGTTCATTCGTTCATAGAGCAGCCTCTTTTACCAATCAGAAAACAGTGGTTAACCGCAAATCTACTGACGGTTCTCTTTTTCAAACATGTAACCAATAAACATGGGGTTAGGTAATTACAGTATCAGTATGCAAGTACTTGCAAATTGGGCTGTAGTAAGACACTTTTTTTGGTGGTTGAGCTCAAGTGAGAAATTAATTCAAGAATTTAGAAAATTGTGTTCACTGAATGCTTTTTTTTTGTCAAAGAAATCATCCGGAATGATTCAAAACTCATTCAATGGTCCACATTGTTGGGCTGTTGTGCCTGTGAATAGATAAATAAATAAGCATATAGTAGAATTGGAGGAAGACCTTTCATATATAGATTTGACATGTAGTCCCTGGATCCTGATCAGCCAGTGGGGGTCGCTAGAGAGCAATGAAGTCACGAGGTGGGTAGGTCAGACGAAACCAAAAGGGAAGGTTGGCGAACTGCCTTTTATTCACAAAAATGTAACAAAACCTCCTCAAATGAAAACAAGGCCAATCTTGCAAACCAACATGTTATAAAGAGACCATGAAGAAGAATTTCAAATAAACCCTTACAAAAATACTTCTGCAGCAGTGTCCATGAACCAGCTTCCCAAATGGCCCTGCATGTCCTACAGACCTGGAAACAGGCCTCGTATATCACCCAGGGATTAGGGAAAGGGCCACAGCTATGGTGCTTACAATGAATCACAGCTGTGGCCATACCTGCCTGTAGTCACTGTCCAAATACTCACAGACTGCACATGATATGCTCAGAAAAGCCATTATACAGATAAAGGAAATCACAAGATGTTGAAAGTGTAGTTCTCATGAGATTACAGCTGGTCTCATTAATTAGATTTATAATCACAAAACACTCGTATTTGTAATACTCATCTGCTGACTGATCACTGGGGAAAGAACCTCTGCGTGTCTGATCCATCCCCGCAATCGTTTCCTGATATATCAAGGCATCCGCCATCCATCCCCTATGCCGCCATGAATCTGTACTTCTCTCCTTCTCCCCTACATAATCCAGCCATTTGTCTTCTTCTTTCTTTCTGCGTCCATCTTGAATAAAATCATTCCAAAGATGAAATTGAAATTCCCTCAACACCTGTTCACCTTTTGAATATCCAATTCACAATCAGAACCACGGCGGCACGGATGGTGCAGTGGGTAGCACTGCCGCCTCACAGCAAGGAGGTCCTGGGTTCGAATCCCCGTCAGCCGGGGCCTCTCTGTGCGGAGTTTGCATGTTCTCCCCGTGTCTGCGTGGGTTTCCTCCGGGTACTCCGGTTTCCTCCCACAGTCCAAAGACATGCAGGTTAGGCCAATTGGAGAGTCTAAATTGCCCGTAGGTATGAGTGTGTGAGTGAATGGTGCGTGTGCCCTGCGATGGACTGGCGACCTGTCCAGGGTGTATTCCTGCCTTTCGCCCAATGTATGCTGGGATAGGCTCCAGCCCCCCTGCGACCCTGATCAGGATAAGCGGGTTCAGATAATGGATGGATGGAATCAGAACCACAATCTGCATCAACTTCAATCAGCACTTTCTTTGCACATTTGGCAGACGCTCTTATCCAGAATGACCTAGAAAAAGGTTCATACCCATAACCAGAGATAAGTGTGTTGGAAAACCCAAGTGGGAAATACAGTTTCAAGTGCTCAGAATACAACAGATGCAAGGACTTGGGCCTGGTAGATTACAGCAGTTGTGACCGAGAAGTGCGGAGAGGGGGGGACCTCCTGGGGTGGCTGAACGGAGAGGTCTGGCAGTGTGCAGGTGATCTAAACAAATGTCCCCATAGTATTTCATGATAAATGACTTATTTGAACCAATGAGTTTGGAAGTTCAAGATTTCGTCATACATTTCGAATGACAATGTTTTGAACCGGTGAATAGGCTGTGTTAAATGTGCTGACCATTTTGAGTCTTGTGTCTAAGGTTTTGAAAATTTGGCACAAAATTGAGAGAGTAGCACCAAAGTGATTGGGGAAAAAACTGTAACAACGATAACTTTCCTTCCTAAGATTAGTGTTCCCATTTTGTCATGATTTGTGCCTCTCTTGAACTTTGTGTTTCATGTTCATTATTTATCAGGCTCATGAGTTTTCCTGCCTTTCATACTGAGCCACAGGATGGCGCTGTTACCTTTCAGTTCATGTGTAGAAAAGCAAAAATGAAAAATTATAAAAATAACAAAGTGACTCTTCTTCCTTTATAAACATTCACAATGAATAACATTGCAGATTAGTGTGCTCATATTGTTAAATATTGTTAGACAAACCATCATTTAACCATTTGTATCCATAGTTGGTGTGTCTCATCTCAACAACTCTTTGCAAATGGAGTTAATCTGTGAGGGCAAAAACAATGATTAAAGATTTTCATTAATTTACACCGAATACAAATGTCACTTTTAATATGCTCATATAAAAGTGTGAGTGTGCGTTGTGTGCGTCTTCAAGTGCGTGCGTCTGTGTGTGTCCGTGCGCGCATGGGTGTGTGCCGTTTTATTTTTAAAAAGTGTGATTTGCTATACTTCCTCTTTTTTCTTTGTGCCATTTTTCTATTCTAGACTCATCAATTTTTAGAAAGAAGATGCAAGACTATGTTCAATCACTTCTAGTGTTCTTTTGTTCCACATTATTGTTCAGCTCAATACCAGTCTAAAACTGCCATACTGTACATCATCAGAAACATCACAGCCATGAACCCAGAAGATGACCTTACTACACTCTCAGAAATAAAGAAACTGTTCTTCAAGGATCAAGTTCCCAAATGTAGCTTGAAAGTCCAGTAATTTTCTCTTTGGGTACAAATCAGTGCATTTTCCAAGCCAAAAAGTACAAATGAGTTGTTATTACTAGCTAGGGTTGAGTTTTGTACCTATAAAATACCACTCCAACAACAAGCATTTGCACCTTTCTAGGCCCTTTTTCTACCTTTATTTCTGAGATTGTACTGGAATAAAACATGAACTAATGTCTTACTGTCAAATGTTTTCCCCTGCTGGGGAACAAAAACAGCTGGTAGCTGGTTTACCAGTTCAGACCAGCTCAAGCTATGTTTTGAAACAGCTGATATCTGATCATTTCAAGCTGGTCATAGCTGGGTTTTAGACCAGGGATCACTTAAACAGGAATCCACACACCAGACATCAGACATATTGACAGATCAAACAAATAAAGTCCTTGATGTCACCAGTCAGCCCAGTTCGGCTCATGTCACCCCGCTTCTCATTGGCCTCCACTGGCTTCCTATTACCGCATGCATCCAATTCAAGGCCCTAGTGTTGGCATTTCAGGCTGCTAAGGGGACTGCCCCACCTTACATACAATGCTTGATCACTCCCTACTCCCCAGCTAGATCATTCCGGTCTGGTCGCCTTATGGTTCCCTCACTACGAGCATCTGGCGGTCGAGCTGCCCGTTCACGCCTGTTTTTCTTTCTGGTTCCTCAGTGGTGGAATGACTTGCCTACCACTGTCAGGACAGCAGAATCCCTCCCCCTATTTCGACGCAGACTAAAAACACACCTTTTAGTCCTCCCTCCTGATTTCCCCCACCCCCTTTCTGATATCCCTATCCCTCTCTCTAGTCTAACCCCAAAAAAAACAAAAAAAACATTTTGCACTTATTTATTTTCATTTATTTTGCACTTCCTATGTATTTTCCTAGTTATGGAACATGTCTCAAAGGAGAAGCACCAGCACTAGAATTTTTTGTGTCAATCATAATATAAAAAACACTAACACCCAGTGGCATTACAGTCGATGCACTATTTTCTGTGAGTGATTTTTGAATTGGACTGTAGAAATGTATATTTTTTGGTAGTTCAGAGTTTTTGTAAAAGCAATGAAAAAATCCAGTCCAGTTTTGTCCACATACAGTGCTCTTGTGTTAACTGTAAAATGTTCTAAAAAAGTACTCAAAACTATAAAAAAAATGCTTGTTTGCAATTGTAAAAAAAAAAAAGAAAAAAAAAGGCCTTGCTCAAGGGCCCAACAGATGTGCGGATCTTATTGCGGCTACACCGGAATTAGAACCACCGTCCTCGTGGGTCGCAGTCACGTACCTTAACCACGACGCTACAGGCCACCCCCCATCAGGCAATTAAGCTTGCTATTGCCATTATTCAGGTCTGAAAATAATGTGGCCTACTCTGTCAATTTTACACCGTTTATTTTCACTGAAGAGAGAATATTTATTTGCCTTTCGTATACTTTACCTTAGACCTGAAAATGGACTAAAGCACAAAGTCTCTGTTACTCTATTCTGGGACATCAACAGCAGCTTCTTAATAGACTGCAGAAGAGTTTCATTCGTAGCCTGATAGCACCACCAATGGTAGACATTTTGAAACCATCTCAATTTCGGTTATGCCGTTTATCACATTTTGCGACAAATCTCTTCAACCTGTGTGCTGAGCTCTTGAGCTGTTGAGTGTGGTGTGGCCCAGAGTTCTGTATACATCTTGTTGTGTGGAGGCCAGTTCAGTGTATGTGTCAGGAACCTGGTAGCTGGGCTGGATTTTCCAGTTAAGTGGGGCTCGGGGTGCACATTGATCAACGCGCGTGTGACGTGCTGGCTGCCGGGTTTTGGGGGCGTGATGCAGCTGTTTCCTGTTTGCCTAATGAAATGGGGTTTAAAAGAAGCAGGAAAGGGGCAGACGCGAGAGAGACGCCGGGATTGAATGTTGGGTTCCGCGAACGGAATGTTAGTGTTTGTTCATTTTTCAGTTCGGTGCGTTTGGTTTTCTCTCTTTTCTTTCTTGCTTTTTTTTGTTTAGGCTGTCTCCCGCATTGGCGGTGGTTAGCTGGCTGGCAGCCCCGGAAAATGTGGACGCTACACACGCGATACTGTTAAGTGGGACCAGCGCTGGGCGATTCTGGAGGAGCGGCGCTGTGTGGAGCCGGACTGGTGCCGTAGCGACGACCGCGCGACTTCGCTAGGGAACGTCGCGGCGAGACTACACTCGCCCTGGCGAGGGCGGAGGGAGCTGCCAGTGTCCTGCGCGGCTGCAACATAGCGGGCGGACCAGTCCTGGCGCCAGCTCGCTCGCCATGGGTGGTACCACGAGGACGTTGAGGGCGGGCAGTACAGCGGAGCCAGCGTACAGCAGAGCGGTTCGGGGCGCAGCTCGGCGGCCCTGAGACTGTGTTGCACAGTGAGACAGCATTGCACAGCGAGAGACGGCAGACTGTTTTGTGGGGTTGGGTTTTCTTTTGTTTTTTTGTTTTGGGAGGTGGAGGCCCAGCACAGCGGTGGGGGCCAACTACCTCCCTTCATTAATTATTATTTTTTGTTTCTTTTGTGTGCGTGGTAGTGAAAGGTGGGAGTGTGCGTGAGACCCTGCCCGTGTTGGTTGACTTCCCCTTTGAGTGGGATTCCCCCCCTCCTGGGCAGGGGCCTGGTAGCAGGGGGGCCCTGAGTGTAATACACTGAAGTGTGATATAATCACAGGGGAGTTCAGCAGTGCTTTTCTTGGCGTGTGGTGTGACGGGTTTGCGCTCTACCTGTGCCGGGCTCTGGGTAACTGGAGAGGGGAGAGTGGGGTTGGAGTAGTGGGGAAGTCGAAGGACGGTAAGGTTGGTGCGAGTTTGTGGCATGCTCGGTGTTTGTAGGTCCATAAATGAAATAAAACTTTTTGCCCTTTACCTGCTTCGTCCTGAGATCCTTGTGGTGGATGGGTTCTGCAGAGAATAATAGGAACCCGTGGAGGGGGCGGGAGTCAGCTGGTGCTTTTCCCACCCCCAACATGTATACACTCTGAATCTTTGGAGACTGTAGATGCTGCCATTTCTGAAAACTGCTGCTAATGGTCTTTCTTTCTTTATATTGTGTCACTGTGGTCTGCGGTACATGAGGAAATATGGTTTGAGGTATAATGACATTGTTGCTAGCAGTCTGCTTCCTTTCCATGCAGAATACTGCAAACTATACAAACTGAATTTAATCAAATACTTGATTTGCTTTTTTCAGGGATTTGCTTAGCTTCAACAATGATGCACACTGTCCTTACTATCAGTATGAAGTATAACGCTTTGCATATAAAGTATAAAGCTTTGCTTTAACATGCAAAGTGCTGATGTTATGTAGCATCCCTGAATTTCAGCCACTTGAGTGCTTTCCCAAAACAACAATGTGTGTTTGATTAGGCCAGCCTAGGAGCTGAAGACACAGGTAAGAATAGCAGCTCATCATTGAGTATGACATGACTCATGTGGTTCATTTAGGAGTCTCTACGAGGGGAAGCACATGTGCTGGTCATACAGGCGTATGGTGTAACGGTATACAGAGCACACAGGTATGCAATGTGATGATGAAGCCGAAACCACACAAACACAATTTACTCAGACCTCCAACATAGATTTTTGAATGCTTCGGTTTTGTCAATGTTTATTTACAGATGAACAAAAGTAAAAAAAGAATGAAGTACAAATGATTTAATTTATACCATTGAGTCGCATACAGAACCATTTTGCGGGTACATGTGGTTTACGTTTTAGTGACATACTCATTTTTAAAAGTACCAAGAGTTATTTTTATTAGCAGATGCTTTGACACAATCAGCTCAACACCACTTTTGTAGCAGGGGGATTGCTGTTGTGTACTACAGTAAACTTATGGTGCTAATAAGGACTTGTTTACTTATACACTTGATTACTTATACAGATGTCCATATTCACAGAACTAATAATGTTATAGCTGAAAATACTCTGCATGTATAGGCTTTGGTACATTAATTCCGCTGCATTTCATAAAGATTAGTCTCACAGGCGCATTTCTTGTTAAAATAGTATGTATACTCCATTTATTCCCAACAGTAGCACTCACCTCTTGCTCTGCATAATGGTACCCAAAATTACAAATAATTTGCAATGATGAATGTTAGGGAGCACAGCATTTGTCTCACTGAACCAATTCCATTTAAGTAGCTTAGTTGTACATTATTTCACTGAATTTCAGTAAACCTTGATTCATAACCACAGGTTTCAGAGGAATAGAGTGCAAACAACTATATTATCAAGATGACAGGATTTCTCTCCAGGCACTGAGCGCTTTGATGACACACCACTCAAACACTGGCACAGTTCTGCTTATTTTGATATTTTCAGCTGAGGAAAAGGTTAAAACTGTCAGGGTACAAAAATGGATTTCCCATTCGGCATCAATGTTACACCATTGGCAATTAAAGGAGCAGAGCATCAGTCTCACAGATGAAGCGGATGGTCAAATGGCAGCCTTCGTCCACCCACACATTCTCACCACGGTAAGTAACTGCACAGTCTGCACCTGAGTATTTGACTCTGCTTAGTGTGTAATGATTATCTGGTTCTCCACTGCTCCAGTAGCTGTAATAGAGTCAGAGAGACTGAATGAGACACAGAAGCCCTGCTTCTCTCCTGTTTCCTACGGAGACACAGTGACTCCTGCACATTCTCTGTCTATTACAGGCTATGATAGTGCACTGTTTGACACTGCAGACCCTGAATAAATCAAGCAGAGTTTAGAGAGTGAAAATGTATCCTGTTTGAAGATAAATCTGAATTGCACTGAAAACATTCAAATCATCCCCATCATACAAACTGTACAATATTATTAATGAAGACGGTGAAGTTCACATATTCACAATAAATAATGAACAGAAATATATGCATTGCATGAACACAAATCAAGGACCAACTAGCAGCAGAAGAACATTCATATTTCTGATCTGTTCAGAAGTTGTTTCAAATTATGCAGCTCTGTGTCTGTCTGTATATTTATGCCCAGTACTGTGTGTGCAGGAATCTTACTTTTTCTGCAGGAAGGTTCCATCCACCCAGAGCCAGGTGCCCTCTGTTTCTGAGTCACTCAGTCCAATCCAGTAAACATATTGTATGTATTTGGTGATGAACTCCTGAACACAGACACACAATGACTCTCACAGCTCACTCTGCTGACAGAGACACTGAGAGACACACAGTCCTGTAAGATTTAACTAATTGTAAGACAATTTTATACTGGTCACAAACCTATCCCCTGTCCCCACACCATTTGACCCCACAATAAAGTACACACACTTGTCAGATCCTCTGAGTCAATTCACACTTTAACTTGACTCGAAGCCTTTGTTCATTAGAACCAGCTCATTTGTCAATTTGAATGCAAACATCTGGAGGTGATTGGTCAGAAAGGTTGGTTTAGTTTAAAATAAGTTGATTTTGTTAACGATTGGGTGTCAGATACTGAGCAGCAGCATGAGCCACACCACACTGATAAACAAACTTCACTCAAAGTAATCATCCTGAATATTGATCAGATTGTAAGAAGCAACATGATATGAGAATCCCAATTGTCTTTAAGAAGGCTGTAGTATGTAGAAGTATGAATTTATGTCAAATTTCTCTCCCCTACCCACTCACTGTCTCATCCACTGCTTTCACTGAACCTCACCTGCTCCTCGTCACTCTCTATAATCACCAGGTCAGCTCCCTGTCTTAAGCAGTCTCTGCGACTCTTCATCCAGCTCTTCCCCTCAGTGGAGAAGTAGTAACACTTGGAAGAAAACTGCTCCCAGCCCTGTGGACAGGGCTTGCACACTCTCTCTGTACATGAAGAACAGGCAAAAGTTTCTGTGAATTATCTTTACACAGAGCAACAGAATGAAAGTAAAAGACTAAAAGCTCTTCTGCAGATAACCAACAGAGGAACACCACTCACTCTGTGAATTGACTGGACAGTACTGCTCCATAAAGAGGAGTTTCTTAGATACTGCACTGTATTCTCTCTGTAGCTGGTCCTTGTCCCCGTTCAAGGTGCTGCTATTGGCTTTGAGCGCCTCCTGGCCTCTCTCCAGCATTGAATATTTCCGAGACTGGTTTGTATCTAATACACAAGGGGAAAATGCATTAGAAAAAATTTGTGAATTTGACCATATTTCACCACTGTTAACTATGATACAGACAACTGCATCATTTATCGTTAGAGTAAATTAGCTGAGACTTTTTATCCAAAGTGACTGAAAGTTACACTAAGCAGGGGACAATCCGCCCTGGAGCAATGTGGGGTCAGCGACCTAGCCCAAGGACCCAACAGCTGTGCCAATCTTATTGCGGCTACAGTGTGGCTTGAACCACCAACCTCCCCAGTCAGGTGCCTTAGCCAGTAAGCTACCGGCTGCCCCATGTTGACCAAGATATGAATTTACAATATGTTGTTGCAAAAAGAGAGAAGCCATGCATTTATGGACACAGTGTTAGAACATTATGAACAATATTTTTGTATATTTAGGCTCTGTAATGATATTTCAGTATATATTTAACACTGGGCATTTCAGGATGCAGAATTTGCTTTACATTTCAATGACATTTATGTCAATCACACTGACAAACAATGTAGTCATACACATTTAAAAACAAAATATGATGAACATTGATCACAGCATCAACATCTCATTTTAGATCCTCAATAATAACTTCCTGATTTATATTTTATTTTATATCAATATTTCTTCTTTATTTATTGGGAAAAAACACCTCTGAAATTTGGATGAACATAAAGCACCTTGTTTTATTTACAAGGCATTCTGCCTGGGTGAAAAAAATGGTTTTCATCAGGGTCATGAAAAGTTGGTGGGAGACAGTATATACAGTCACTGAGCACTTTATTAGGAACACCTACTTACTCGTGCCATTATCAAATCAACCAATTGTGTGACAGCTGTACAATGCATAAAATCATGCAGACACAGGTCAGGAGCTTCAGTTAATAATCACATCACCCATCAGACTGGGGAAACAATGTGATCTAAGTGACTTTGACCACAGCAGAAGACCAATAAGTCTAAAAAATGTGTCTAATAAATATCTAATAAAGTGCTCTCTAAGGGTATATGCCAAACCTTTCCACATGTATCAAACTACACAAAGAAACTGACAGATGCACATACTATGCTATAGCAGGAGCTCGTGTTTATTTGCATTGTTGTTGTTGGCCCATAACACTGTGTAGCTCCTGCTGCCACACTGCCGTAACCTTTCGTTCATTCGTTCATATACCAGCCTCTTTTACCAATCAGAAAACAGTGTTTAACCGCAAATGTACTGACAATTCTCTTTTTCAAACATGTAACCAATAAACATGGGGTTAGGTAATTACAGTATCAGTATGCAAGTACTTGCAAATTGGGCTATAGTTAGACACTTTATTTGGTGGTTGAACTTGAGTGAGAATTTAGAAAATTGTGTTCACTGAATGCTTTTTTTGTCAAAGAAATGCAAAAATCATCCGGAATGATTATAAAATCATTCAATCCTGATCAGTGAGGGTCGCTAGAGAGCAATGAAGTCACGAGGTGGGCAGGTCAGATGAAACCAGAAACACAATCTGCATCAACTTCAATCAGCACTTTGTTCTCTGCACATTTGGCAGACGCTCTTATCCAGAACGACCTAGAAAAAGGTTCATACCCATAAACAGAGATAAGTGTGCTGGAAAACCCTAGAGGGAAATACAGTTTCAAGTACTCAGAATACAACAGATGCAAGGACTTGGGCCTGGTAGATTACAGCAGTCGTGACCGAGAAGTGCAAGTGTGGAGAGGGGGGGACCTCCTGGGGTGGCTGAACGGAGAGGTCTGGCAGTGTGCAGGTGATCTAAACAAATGTCCCTATAGTATTTCATGATAAATTACTTATTTGAACCAATGAGGTTGGAAGTGCAAGATTTTGTCATAGATATGAATGACAATGTATTGAACCGGTGAATAGGCTGTGTTAAATGAGCTGACCATTTTGAGTCTTGTGTTTTTAGGTTTTTAAAATTTGGCACAAACTTGTGAGAGTAGCATGAAAATGATTGGAAAAAAACTGTAACAACGATAACCTTCCTTCCTAAGATTAGTGTTCCCGTTTTTTCACGATTTGTGCCTCTCTTGAACTTTGTGTTTCATGTTCATTCTTTATCACGCTCATGGGTTTTCCTGCCTTTCACACTGAGCCACAAGATGGCGATGTTACCTTTCAGTTCATGAGTAGAAAAGCAAAAATGACAAATTATAAAAATGATAACAGTGACTATTCTTCCTTTATAAGCATTCACAATTTTAAATGAATAACATTGCAGATTAGTGCAGTTTGGTCCACATAAAGTGCTCTTGTGGTCACTGTGAAAAGTTATTTTAAAAAGTTTTAAAAACTATCAAAAAATGCTTGTTTGCAATTGTAACAAAAAAGATTTTTCAATACTGAAACAAACCCACAGTTTGTTATAATTATATATAGATTTATTTTTACAGTATTCCGATTTTTTTTTAACAATGATTAAAAAGACTTCTACTGTTTCCACTATTCCCTTTATTTAGAACCACAAAAAGACCATAATGAAACATGTTTCAAGTGTTTTTTCATGCTATAGTAAAGTATTGTAAAAACAACTAAAAAAACAACACTGAATCTATAGGTATCTTTTGTGTGGGTGATCTAGACAAATGTTCCAATAGTATTGAATGAAAATAATTTTAACCAATGAGCTTCCAATTTTGAGGTTTCGAAAAGTGAGCACAAGCTTATGAGATTAACATCAAAGTGATTGAAATATGTTTTCAAAAACTGAATGGAATATAATTGTTACTACTTCATTAGTTTGCCATTCATGAGCATTAATATACAGTCGCATTCACAAACACTCTTTGCTGAACGCGAACTCATGGACTTGCTTCTCTCATACAGGTGGACTGAGATAAAGGTAACACAGGAAACACATACACCTCAATTCAATCAACATTTGTCATTACAATAATTAGCAAGAACACATTTCTTCACCGACACTGTTTGGAAAGTTCAGCAATTTACTAAACTGAGTATGAAGATATATAATATCACTGACACTTAAGTGTAAGTTAAGCATAAATGGTGATTGAATTGAAGCCATAGAGTCACATACTGTACAGTACCACTTGTGGCTACATATGATTTATCGCTTTTGTTCACAGCCTCTGTGTGGAGACCTACTGCTAATATTGTTTTAATGGCTTAACCATTTTAAAAGTGAATGAGAACTCTTGCTATTAGGAGATGCTTTCACACAATGAAGGCATAAGACAGCAACTTGTGTAGCAGGGTCATTGCTGTTGTAGATGTCGGTTGAAATTCACACTATCACAACCTCTTAAAGAGTGTCTTTTAAAAGTATGTGGTTTGTGAGTTTTATAGACCCAGAGAGACTCATTCTGGATGTGTACAGATACTGAGCAACAGTGTGAGCCACACCACATCGATAAATGAGATTCAGTCAAAGTGTTAATATTGCACGTGTCACGTTGGAAGAACCAACATGATATGATAAACGCAATTATCCTTACAGTGGCTATTTTTGTTGCACAGTTGTTGTGCCCTTGAGCAGGGCCCTTAATCAGGGGGGATTGACTCCTGCTTAATCTAGTCAACTGTAAGTCACTTTGGATAAAACTTTGGACGGTTCGATCTGCCGTCCGGGCTGTGTCGAAGTGTCCCTGAGCGAGACACCCAACCCCCAAAATGCTCCTGACAAGCTGGTCGGTGCCTGCTGTAAGAACCACAATTCCCACAATCCCACAGGACAATTCCGCGACGTCCACCCCGCATGACGTCTAGCTTGGGTCAGCCAATCCCGTAATGGCGGGAGCAATAAACTTTCCCGTATAAGAGCAAGACACGTTCTTAGGATCTCTCTCCTCCCTTCTGCTTCTCTTCTTCTCTTCACTCTCTTCGCCCACGTCTTTCGCTCGGGTTTCTCTTCAGACTGTATTAACCCAATGCCCTCCGCTCGTAAAACAGCAGAGGACACTGGGCTTGCAGGTGTTGAGGCAATTTGAGCGGCGTGTCCCTCTTTCTTTCTCTCTCCCTTTTGCTCCTTGTCTCCCTCTCTCTTTGAAGGTCTGTTGTGAAACCGAAGTACCAGTGGCTTGACCGCGGCTTCGGTGGATCAGCAGGCTGGCGGACCAGGCCGGACCGACAGCGTTTTGGGGCTAGGCAGGTAGCAGTGGCCTGACCGCGGCCTGCCGAACCCCAAACGCCGAAGCCGACGCAGCGCTTGGAGGATCCCCTGCCAGAAGTCTCCCCTGCCAGAAGTCTTCTACCATTCGGAGGAAGAGCCACGACTGCTGCGGAACGCCTTTTTGCCAAGGACCGGAGGGGAGTTCCAGAGCTGCCCGGAGAGATCTCCCAGATAGGGTTGCTCTCCGGGCCACCGCCAGCTTTTCTTTGCTGGGCCTACGCCGTTCTCGCTGCGCTCTCCCTCTGGTCTTCCAGGCTCTGCAGCAGCTCCACCTGAGGCTCCCCGAAGACGAGGCTGAGGAGCAGGCAGACGGGGACCAAGGACCTCCCTCACCCAGACGACGCCGACCGGATCCAGCTTTGCCATCCCTACTTGGATCCAACGCTTGGCGTCTTCTACAAGAAGGGAGGTGCCACTGCACCTTCTGTGTTTGCCTTTCGGTCCCCTGGGGACAACATCTTTGAGCGCTGTGTCTGCTTTCTTTCCCAACGGCTGAAGGTCCGGCCTGAGTGAGAGAGAGGATGGCGACAGGAGTCCAGCCAGGTGTCAGAAGACATCACGCCGTCCGCATGACTCTCCTGCCCAGTGGAGAAGGGGGCAGCAGCAGTAGTGTGGGTCCTCTGGTGGAGCAAGGGGCAGGTGGTGCAGCCGTAGAGGGCGCCACTGGGCCAGCTGCCACCGGGGGAGGAAATGGAGCTGCTGCCCCAAAAGTGAATGGACAGGACAGGAGAGTGACAGGTATGACCCGCCTGGAATTTAGTCGGGCAGTTCTTCAGCGAGCCATGGGCTTTGTGCCTGGCGACCTGAACTGCCTGGTGAAGGTTCCAGGAAATGCAGATATTTTTGAAATTAGCTTTAAAAACGCTAATGTCCTGGAGAGGTTCTGGAACCTCTTTAGAGAGGGGAAGGACAAGGCCCCCCTCAGCAATTTTGAGGTAGAGCCCCTGTCCGACACGGAAAACAAAGTGGTCACTGTACAGTTTTATAATGAAGCTGTACAGGACCACGATGTGAGTACGTGGTTGGGCAGGTATGGTAGTGTAAAATCAGGATCTCGGAGGGTCCTGGATGAGGACGGAGTCTGGACCGGGGCCAGAAAATGGCTGGTCCAGCTAAAATCTGACCCCTCTGCAGTCGGGGGGGTATGTCATATCCCCAGCACCATTACGCTGGGGAGACACCGGGGCGTGGTGTTTTATCACGGCATGCCCAAGCTGTGCAGGAGTTAGGTCACTTGGCCGCAGCCTGCACAGTGGTCAAGTGCAAGTCGTGTGGCGGCGAGCATGAGACCAGGGCGTGCCGTGACCCGAGGCCCTGTAACCTCTGCGGGGTGAGGGGGCTTCTCTTCCGTGATTGCCCCCTCTCGTACGCGAACAGGGCCCGGAGCACCGCACCATTGTCATTGACTGCCCCCCCGCTCCCTACCCCTCTTGTACCTACAATAATCGAAAATACATTCACGTCCCCCCCCCCATTCAGCCTGATAACATACCAACACAAGCACCGTGCACGGCACAAGACCTCCCCTGTAGCACTAATTCGGAAATCCCAAACAACACAATTCCCCTGATTACCCTATCCCCAATCACCACAGTAAAGGAGGAGCCTGACTCCGACATCCTCATCACGGTGGAGGAGTCAGACTCCTCAACCACAGACACCGATGACACCATCACACCCTGGCAGAAGGCGAAATCCAAAAAGGGCAAAAGAATGAGATCACCCAAAACTATAGCTCAGCACAATTTTCCCACCCAGCCTGCAAATCCAGCAATAACACGCCAAACCAAACTAGCCAAAAGAGCCGTCATGACAAATTCAAAAGAAACCCCACAAATCTCCGCTAGGCCAAATCCCCTACCACGCCCAAACAAACCAACCCCACCACCATCAAAGCCGAGACAGACCGGTCACCACACCTTTAGCACCCTTCATCCCAGAACCACTAAGGACCAGCCAGCCCCTGGTCCAGACTCTGTAAACGGGACTCAAACATCATCCGCCTCTCAGGGCCCTCCAGGGGCTGGGGGGAAGCCTGGGGTAAGAACATCTGCCCCCACCTCTCCAGGACGGAACCTCCCAGGCAGTCGGGAGGGGAGACCCATGGGAGCACATGGTCAGGGGGTGAGTAGGCGCCAAAATAACCCAGACACAATTTTCTCTACAATAGATCAAATGTGCCAGAAAATTTTCAGCAATAACTCCGGTACACCAGACACACACCAAAAATAAACTTCCATGGAAAACACAATTACGCTAACAACACTCAACACTCGCAGCATTAAACACCTAGACAAACGCTCAACAGTTTTCTCCATTCTTTCACAAATCCCCTCGGACGTCGTCCTGCTCCAGGAATGTGGTATCCCGTTCCGGGAGTTGGATGGCGCTCTGGGGGGGGAATGGAGAATGGGAGACTCTCTCTGGTCTGGCTCTAACATCGCCAGAGCTGATGGGGTCGGCACGTTGACGAAGAATCCCTTTGTCAAAATACCAGCACACAATATTGTGGAGAGTGGGCGAATCCTCGTCACTGATTTCGATGTCGGGGGTTCCCCACTCAGGGTCGTCAACGTGTACGGCCCCACCAGTGTGGCCGAGAGAGTCTCCCTTTTCACAAAATTACGACCCATATTACACACTACAATGCCCGTCGTCGTAGGGGGAGACTTCAACTGTGTTTTAAGAGATGAGGACCGCAGCAAACCAAGGCCGGACCGCTCCGGCACCCTGCTGCAGTCTCTCATCGAGGATTTCTCCCTCTGCGACGCCGGGGGCGCCTCTCCTCCCCAGCATACGTTTGTGACTTCCTCTGGCTCCTCCTCATCCAGAATTGACATGTTTCTGCTCTCCCCAGGCCTGAGGGTGCACAGCTATTCCATCAAGGCGGTGCACTTCTCGGACCACCACATGGTAACCGTGTCCCTGGTCTGGGAGAAATCGATAACCGTGGGTAAGGGGCTCTGGCGAATGAACATCAGCCATCTCCAAGACCCCCAGGTGCGTCTCTCCTTCTCGAGAAGATACCAGGAGTGGGTGAGTCTGAAACATCTTTTTGACTCCCCGGTGGAGTGGTGGGAGATGGTGAAGGAGCGAGTGCGGGGCTACTTCCGGGCAGTCGGGCAGAGGAAGGCGAGGGAAAGGAGGGCAGTTTTTGAACGCCACAATGCTGCCCTCCAAAGACTAAGCCTCCTCCAGTCCCGAGGCCTGGATGTTAGCAGCGAGATCGCGCAAGCTCGGCAGAGCCTCACCACCCTCTACCGGGAAGAGCGGAAGAAACAGACCTTCTGCTCCAAACTCCAGGGCCTCGAGGAGGATGAGAAATGCACACGGTTTTTCTTCCGCAGGGCACGGACCAAGACAAATAACATCTTGTCTCTCTATAACAGCAGAGGTGTGGTGGTGTCTGAAGAGGCGGAGGTCCGGGAGGTGGCCAGGGAGTTCTACGAGGGCCTTTACAGCGAGAGGCCCTCAGACGGGGCTCTCATGGACACCTTCCTGGGCTGCCTGGACAGACGCCTGGGAGATGAGCAGATGGAGGCGGAGTTGAGCATTGAGGAGCTCACCAGGGCGGTGCACTCCTTGAACACGCAAAAAGCTCCGGGCCCTGACGGAATCCCAGCAGAGTTTTACCAGGCTCACTGGGATCTCCTGAAGGGGGACGTGGTGGAAGTGTTCAGGGCTGCGTACAGGGAGGGGCGGTTAGGCGCCTCACTGAGACAGAGCTCAGTAGCTCTTGTCCCAAAGAAGGGGGACCTGAAGGACCTCCGCAACTGGCGGCCGATCAACCTCCTCTCAGTCGATTATAAGATCATGGCGAAGGCGCTGATGGGGAGGTTCCAAGGCCTGATAACTTCGGTGATCGGACCGGACCAGACCTGCAGTGTGCAGGGGAGGTCCATAAATGACAACCTGCTCCTCGTGAGGGATCTAATCATCCACTCCGGGGAGCGGAGGTCCCCCTTGTGCCTTCTCAGCCTCGATCAAGAGAAGGCATTTGACCGGGTGAGTCATGTGTGCTTGGAGAGAGTGCTAGAGAAAATGAACATTCCTGGCCCCTTCCTGCGCTGGACAAAAATCTGTCTGACAGATATAACGGGCAGAGTGGTTGTCAATCGGCAGCCCTCTGCTCCGTTCGATGTCAGGTCTGGCGTCAGGCAGGGGTGCCCTCTAGCATCTCTCCTGTACGTCATCTACCTGGAACCGTTCCTCCAGACCCTCAGGGCCAATCCAGGGGTGGTGGGCTACCCACTACCTGGAGCCGGGGGGTAACGGCTAAAGGTGATGGCGTACATGGACGACATTGCCATCGTCGCCACAGATAGTCGTTCTATCGCTTGTGCCATCAAGGTGTTGGACGACTTCTGTGTGGCCACTGGCGCCCTGGTCAACAGGGACAAGAGTGAAATGTTTCTGTCTCTTGGAGTGAGGAGCTGACCGTTTCCTTCCCTGTGCGTAGGAATACCATCAAGCTCCTGGGGGTGACCTTCCAGGCTGACGGAGGAGGGAGAACCAGCTGGGAGGGAGCCCTCCGCCACGTCCAAAACAAAATCAGGAGCTGGAGTGCACGGCCCTTGACCATGGCGGGTAAGATCCTTGTCCTGAAGGCAATTGTCCTACCCATTCTGCTCTATGTGGGGAGGGTGTTTCCCCCAGACAAAGCCACCGGGAAGTTAATCACCCGGATGGCTTTCCGCTTTGTCTGGGGGAGCACTATGGAAAAACTGAAACGTGTCACCCTCCTCAAGGAGGAGCGGAATGGGGGGCGGGGGGTCCCAGACATCGTAACCATCATTATGGTGCAGGGTCTGGCCACCCTTGTCCAGAACGTAGGGAAGGTGGGTAAGGCCTCTGGTACCTTTGCCAGGTACTATGCCACCCCCTTCCTCAGAGCAATGGGCTTGGGTGTGCTGGACCTCACCATACCCTACAGCTGGGACCCCCCCTATGTCTATCGAGCCCTGAAGGACTTTGCCTACAGGACGGATCTGCCCAGGGCTGGCCTAACCTCGTGGAGCTACAAAATTATCATGGCTCATTTAAGATCTGGCCAAATTGTAACGCTCCCGAGGGGGGGGCCAGACCTGGACCCGCAAGTCATCTGGGCAAATGTGACACACAAGTGTCTTACCAACAAACAAAAAGACATTGCCTGGATGACAGCCCATAGGTGTCTCCCCACACAAACTTTTATGTACCGCCGGCACTTAGCCCTGACTGAACGCTGCCCCCACGGATGCACTGACTCTGAACACATTCACCATCTTTTCTGGGAGTGCTCCGTGGCCAGGCGGGTCTGGGGCCTTGTTTGTTCCTCTGTCTCCCTAAGCAGGTTCCTGCCAAGATCCTCCCTGATGGCTGAGGGCGTCCTCTACGGTCCGCCGGGGGGATGCAAGACCAACGTGCTCCAGCGTCAGTGGAGGATCATTAACATCGTGAAGCAGGTCCTGTGGGAGACGAGGAACATCAAGGTCTACCAAAAAACAACTATAGACCTGATCACTCTCCGGAGGAGGATTCAAAACCTCCTCCAAGACGGCGTGATGTTGGACATTCATATCAACAAGACCCTGGCGAGAGAGAAATGGGGGGTGGACCACTGGAAAGGACTGGTTATATAGTCCACCCCCCCAAGAGGGGCAAGAGGTACTCAACACCTGCCGAACCCGAGCAAGATGGACCCTTTTTAAGTACTTTTGCCCGCTTTGGGCTCTCTTAAAAAACCCACTTTGTTGCTTTCCTTTTGTTTTGATATGATTTTCTAAAGACCTGTTTTTCATTTGTTAATTATCTGTTTGCACACTTTTGTTTAAAGTTATGTTTCATTTAATTTACAATTGTTGTCTAGTTTTGTCAACTGCTTGCTTTTGTTAAAATTATTATTTTGAGTTATTAAGTGTGTTTTAAAAAGGAAAAAGAATTTTAAAATGTAAAAGAAATTTAAAAACCAATAAAACAACCTCGCCCACGTCTTCGACGTACCCTTTTTGGCCATTCGCTTCAGCTCATCTGCTCCGAGACTCGGACAGAGGCTGAATGCTGCACAGCCCACTATCAGGCCTACAGACACACCCAGTTACCTTGCGGTAACTTCGTGGCCTATAGTGAGTGGAAACTGGTGTACGCGGAACGCTACATCAGTTTACCCCTGCAAAGCTCACCAAAGAACAACAGCAACAAACTTTTCCACCGGGAAAAGGGACCAACGAACATCCTTCCAGCAACCGAGCGGACCGGACAACAACGCGCGGCTAAGACGGGAAGCCCCCAGCTTTGCATACCTCTCCAGGACACGCATTCACAGCACCATCGCGGCTCCTATAAGGACAGCACGTCTTTTGGATCCAGCAATGCGTATGGACTCAGTAAGACTAAACAAGCATTTGCAGGCATAGCCAGTGTTAGCTTAGTCTTAACTGTTCTTTTGAATCTCCATCCATCCATCCATCCATTATCTTAACCCGCTTATCCTGAACAGGGTTGCAGGGGGGCTGGAGCCTATCCCAGCATACATTGGGCGAAAGGCAGGAATACACCCTGGACAGGTCGCCAGTCCATCGCAGGGCACACACACCATTCACTCACACACTCATACCTACGGGCAATTTAGACTCTCCGATCAACCTAACCTGCATGTCTTTGGACTGTGGGAGGAAACCGGAGTACCCAGAGGAAACCCACGCAGACACGGGGAGAACATGCAAACTCCGCACAGAGAGGCCCCGGCCGACGGGGATTCGAACCCAGGACCTCCTTGCTGTGAGGCGGCAGTGCTACCCACTGCACCATTCGTGCCACCAGTTTGTTTCTTGTTACGATTTATTTTCTCGTCATGTCTAGTTATGTTTCGTTACGATTATTTTACCTTATGTTGAGTGGTTATTGTCTTAGTTCGTTTAGTGTGATGTTTTGATTTATGTTTATTGTTACGCTGACTGGTCGTTGTTTAAACATACACTTTTACATGTCTTTCCGCAAACCTTGCGTTCCGGCTTTCTCTCTCTCTCTCTCTCTCTCTCACCCTAATTGTTTCCATTTGTCTATTTACTAAAACTACTAACGCTAGATCAGGATTGGGTAAAACTAACAAACTAATCATGTGTTCATGTTTCCTTACGTTTCTCGTGCATGTCATTTACTAAATTACTAATGCTAGGGCAGGATAGGGTTATTACTAACGATTACTAATTACCTTGTTAAACTTGTCATCCATCGCACCTGTTTTCCATTCCCTTGCTGCTCTCTAACTAATTGTCTACACCTGTCTACACCTGCATTTATAGCCCAGTCGCACTTCTGTTCGTGGCGAAATTGTCTGCCTCTTGTACGTCAAAGCAACTCTTGAGCATTACTGTCATTGATTACTCATTAAGATCCAAGCCTGCCTACCGACCATTGTTTATTGATTTCTGTTTCGTTGACCATCGTTTGTTTTTGACCATGTCCTCGCCTACCGTTTTTGTACCTTTGTCTCGCTGATTGTTTTATGGTTTCGACTTCCACATCGCCCTCGACTACGACCCTGCCTGCCGTCCGCCTGTACTTCTGCCCCGCTGACAGCTCTCCTGTTACCGGACCTTCCTGCACGTCTACCGACTACGAGTTTGCCTCTTCCCTCGGCACCGTGCTTTTTGTTTGTTTATTGTTTGTTTGGCTGGATCTACGTGTATGGACTTTGTTGTTTTGACTACGCTCCTGGGATTCGTCCCGAATAAAGCCCTGACGGGACTTTATCCCACTATTGTCGTGCATCTTGGGTCCAACCCCCACGCACCCGTCTCAGCCTAGATATTAAAAGTTCAAAGTTCATAAATAGGAATTAATAAATAGAATAAATAGGATTTAAAAGGTTAACTATGCAGCGGTTTAATATTGCATATTGTGCCATTGTCAGGATTTCATGGTTAAGTTCATGTATTGTGTTAATTACATGATATGAAATGTATTTTGTTTTCCAAAATACTATGTTCACAATGCTGGACATATTGTAAAGATGTTTTATTTTGCATACTGTGACAAAAGATTAAAGTTTTGCTTTTTGTTTATTGTCATTAGCCAATGAAAAGTGAGTTGAAGGTCGGGGATCAGGAGGAAGTGGAAAAAACGGGAGAGTGAAGAAGGAGATATTGGGGAAAAAACGCGAGGAATGTGTTGCTGTGCTGTTGTGGTTTTAAAACGTTAACAGTGGAAATACGTAGTCCACATATTTCCAAAGTGCTTGAAGAGAGTAATAACGTGAGTACACAACCCGTGAACGGACGGACTGTTTTGAACAATTTATTCCGAAGAGGAGTTCAACGGTCGGGTGGTCTGCCATCTTGCCTAGCTTAGCTCTACACTGAGATAGCTAGCTGTTCTGGATTGCTCATGGACTGTGTGTTCGCCAACCCGGAGAGCCCGACAAGTTTGCGTAAACCAGAGGAGACGGTAACACAAGAGATTCCTGCGATTCCGACCAACGAAACACACTTTCCGGAGAGGAGCTTTGCGCGCGCTGCCTGTTCCAGGAACTGTGAGTTGTCGTTGTCCTCTAGCTCATTTAGAGTGAAGGAGCCGCCATTTGGTGTGCTACACCGCACACAAGCTACGCGCCAGGCCTGCAACAACCACTTTGGCTTGGGGTATTTTTAGTTACTCTATAGGGTTTATTTCATTTCATTGAGGCTTAGAGTCTTAGAGGCTTTGTAGGTACTTGAATGTGCTCTTGCAAACTATTTTGTTAAGCCGTGAAAGAACTGAATTGAATGACTAATTGACAAAAGGAATTATGTTGTGTAGTTAACTTATTTTACAAACATTTCAGTGCCTGTGAATGGTTATTTGCAGTTAAGCTTGAGAACCTAGAGCTATAGTTTCTTTAGAGTGAGCCGTTTAGTAGCCTACACTATAAGTTAACATACAAATGAAGTGAAAGCTAATAAGTTAAGTGATTAAATACCTTGTAGTCATAACAGTCTTTCTATACAGTAATTAATACACAGTGAAAAGACAATATACACACACTTATTGTTAGAGATAACACTTTAGTTAAAGAACTCAGGTTAGCTACCCTTATTAATTGCCCGGACAGCAAAGGGGCGCTACAACTCTATTCTGGGACATCAACAGCAGCTTCTTAATAGACTGCAGAAGAGTTTAATTCGTAGCCTGATAGCACCACCAGTTGTAGACGTTTTGACACCATCTCAATTTCGGTTATGCCATTTATCACATTTTGTGACAAATCTCTTCAAGCGTTCTTACCTGTGTGCTGAGCTCTTGAGCTGTTGAGTGTGGTGTGGCCCAGAGTGCTGTATACATCTTGTTGTGTGGAGGCCAGTTCAGTATATATACCCTCTGAATCTTTGGAGACTGTAGATGCTGGCATTTCTGAAAACTGCTGCTAATGCTTTCTTTCTTGCTTGCTTGCTTGCTTTTTTATATTATGTGTCACTGTGGTCTGTGGTACATGAGGAAGTTTGGTTTGAGGTATTACAACATTGTTGCTAGCAGTCTGCTTCCTTTCTATGCAGAATACTGCAAACTATACAAGCTGAATTTAATAAAATACTTGATTTGCTTTTTCCAGTGATTTGCTTTGCTTCAACAATGACGCACACTGTCCTTTTCCAAAGCCTTAACATGCGAAGCGCCACTATTATGTAGCATCCCTGAATTTCAGCCACTTGAGTGATATTAGCCTTCCCAAAACAACAATGTGTGTATGATTAGGCCAGCCTAGGAGCTGAGGACACAGGTAAGAACAGCAGCTCATCATTGAGTATGACATGACTTATGTGGTTAATATAATAGTCTCTACAAGGGGAACCACATGTGCTGGTCATTAGGGATGTGAATATTTGGGTATCTCACGATTTGATTCGATTCCAATTCTTAGGGTCACGATTCGATTCAAAATCGATTCTCGATTCAAACGATTCTCGATTCAAAAATTGATACAGTGCATAGTGTGTTAATGAGGCAAATTATGGCATCAAAACAGAATACAGTTCGTATAAGATAATGATGCAGGTTGCGTCTTTCATAGGCTTTAGCTATATCCTCAGCGTTTGAAATGTCAGCGATTCGCTGAGTGTGCAGATGTCACTTGAGCTTCCACATTTTCTCACCTGTGGAGAGAGGAGAGCGGCACAAATAGCCGGCTGCTGCTCCAGAAATCTTTCGATCATTTCGAAAGCGCTGTTCCATCTGGTAGGCACGTCAATTTTCAGCTTGTGTGATGGCAACTCCAGAAGCCTGTTTCTCCTGCAGAGCATGGGTAGTGATACTGCTGCGGTGGAAAAATCCGGTGATTCGCCTAATCCTCCCAAGCAGCCACGGATTTAACTTCAGAGCTCGCTAAGGTTACAGTATGTGCAAAACACTTAACGTGTGTCAAATTGTCTATCTGCGCCGCAGCACGCATGTTCGCAGCGTTATCTGTAACAATCACCAAATCCGCTTGCGTTAGCATCCATTCATCTGCGACAGAGTGAAACAACTTGTCAGTAGAGGAGTCTGAAGTCGGGGGACTTAGATTTAGGGTTTTAAGGAGCAAGGTTAAAGTTCTGACTGAGAATACCCCAACCCTACAGGGGAGGGGCACAATGCCTGGCTAAAGAAAAACAAAAATAAGGAAAACGGAAGGGATGTCAATACCGAAAGAAAATTAATGATTAATGGCGGATGATTTACACTCAGCTATTGGCTGGATGTCCTTTGTAGATCCCTTAAGGCGCCACAAAAAGGGGCACCTAAAGAGGGTGTTGGGATGGTGGCAGGCTTTAACGTCTGGCTTACATGAAATCAAAGTTTGGAGGAAGTCAAGGAGAGATTATGAAACTGACACAGACACCAGTGATGAATAGGTTCATTAAAAACAACATAAGGGCTAGTGTTTTTCCACTCATATATTAAGATGGGGGAAATTCCCAAACCAGAGGGGCCCATGACATAAAATATTGGGGACAGTTCTTTTAAGGTATGAGAAAATGACAATTGGAAAAACAAATAATTAATATGGTCATTAAAAAACAGGTTATATAAGAGATAAATGTCTTCCCGCTTGACATAATGGGGGCATTTCTTATCAAAAAAGGTACACTTTTGTATGCAAAAAAGATATATAAGGGATAAGCTTTTAGACCTTAGAGCAGGATCCCAGAATTTGGCTTCAGAAGATATCTATGAGCTGGTGAAGAGAGAGCAACACAAGACAGCTGTAGTCAAGCTGGAGTGGCGCGCTCCCTCTGCGCGCCACTCCAGGATATGGATATGGAGAGAGGAGTGACGTACGCGGTGCGGACTCAGCCCAAGAGTTGTGACAGCAGGACTGATGTCGAAGAGGTGTTCACGCGCATCCCTCATCATACAGAAAAGCTGGTGAAAGAGTTAAAGGGCTTTTACAACATGCTTGGAGCCGTGAACTGCACCTGGAGGCCAACAGAGGGGACGCGGGGTTCCTCCACGCTACAGAACACCTTCCTGCTGGACCCACGCAAGAACCTGAAGCCTCCCCCCCTAACCTCAGTGTCAGTGAGGAGAGGCATATGCTGCGGCTGCACTGCAAAACCCCCGACGTGTTCGAAGAAATACCAGTGCACATCCCAGACAACAGGCAGGAGAAGTACGAAGTGCAAAGTCACGTCTTTCGAAAGTCTGGGTCCTGATCCTGCCCCAGATTCCCAAACCAATGCAGCTGTTCAAAGAGCTCATCAACAGCAAGGAGGAGGGATCAAATCCCGCAGAAAACGAGATGGCTATATTTAGGGCATGAGTGGTAATTATAATCTATATTACTTGTAGAAGTAGGAAAAGTAATACATAGAAGTAATACATTATAAGTTTCCTTTTATTTTTATATCTTTTATTTTTTAGAAAGATACTATATACGATATAAATAAGTAGTAGACTTTAGGGGTGTTCGTACCCATTGTATTAATGGAAGTTCAGTAGCTTTTATCTCCGTGAAGGGGGAGCCATAAGATAAGGTAAAGGCCAAAGAGGAGGATGGATATAGGAAGGGTGTACCTTGATTTTTAAACATCGTGGTGGAAAGGTAATTTAGAAAGAGCTAAGAGGGGTATATGTAACTTGCATGTGATTAGCAAACTGCAAAAGATGATATGTACACTGTAATCTGTACAACTCTATTCTTTTGATTGATTATAATAAAGTATATCTTACTATAATCATATGTGATAAAGATTCTTTAGAGGAATACATTGAATACAGGACATCGATTACCAGATTTGCATCACACCCTTCACTTCGAGACTGGGCTGGAAGTTCAGTAGAACTTACCAGGGCTCCAGGACGTTCGGAGTACTTGAGTTTGTCCCCGAGACACCTCATTGTGAGGTACTGCTAGTGGGAACGTGAGGTCTGAGCTCGGCAAGGGGTCCGTGGCTCACGACAATTTTGGCGCCCAACGTGGGGCACGAGTAGTTGAGAACTGCTCACGGCCTATTGAGGCACTGCCCGAGTAGATTCCTGCTCGAGGGGCTCGAGTCGATTACTGGCACTGACGAGAAAGGTGATAGGCACCTAAGTAGTGAAACCGTAATACTCGAACTCGAAAGGAATCGAGAAAATATAGAATAAGCTACAATATTAGAAGACTGTATAGGACAGTAAATTCTAATAAAGTAGGGACTAAACAAGTCGTGTCTCCGACAGAGGGAGAGGCGTTGGTTCAAAAAATACATGAAGAGAATGGACATTCCTCTTTTAATGTAATTAAGAAACAGAATAGGTTACATATACCCAAGATTCGTGCACTGGGTACACCCTTATCCATCCTCTGCGGCTCGATGGAAGTTTCCTGGTTACACGATGCATCCCTGAACCTGAAAGGGGTGAAGTTCCGAAGATGTAAGAGACGTTGCCCATTTCACGCTGCGAGGAGGCATGCGGGGATGCCTGGAATGCATCTGCTTCAACCTGAAGACAACGCTCAGGAATGGACAGGACTTTGGATACGAGGCTCCTGTAAAGGAGTGGCTTTTGGGACTATTGGTTGCATCATTGTTTTATTCTTTTATTTTTTGTTTTTATATTAGCACACTGCGGATGTGCAACTGTCTAAAATGAGGTGGCTAACGATGGAGTGAGGCACGAAACAGGCACATTACTGTTGGATAAGCTTGCTATGTGTGTGGCTTAGAAGCTGCAAAAGGGGGAAAATTATATAGAATATTTTCCATAGTTATTCCTAGTTATTCTATGATAATCTTATGAATCAGTATGATTATCTTATGTTATTCTATGTATCAGGATGAGCAAAGTAGACAAATTATTTTTCTCTTTGAACATGTTATCATTTATATGATAAAAGGAGGGATTATGGAAGAAAAGTATAATATAACCTAGGATTTATATATACAGATATGTATTCTCATGCATATAGTCAGAGGACTTCTTAAAAGAATAAATTGTTCTTGTGACAGATAACCAGAAAAAATGTAAGGGAGGGGTGAGTGCTCTCCTCAGCTTACGTCATATAGGCATATGTGCAGGAGATAGGGCAGAATACTTTCCCATTGGTAGGTGTGCTCATGGGCTTGATTGATGATAAAAAACAATGAGGAGGATGACAGATGGGAGCCCAGTTAGTACTTGGTACTCCCTACCGTTTGATACCTGGATATTAAAGTTATGTGAGTTAATTGAGAGGCACTTACGGGCTAAGATTGGCTTAGTGCGAGGGGTTGAAGGGGGTGTCGAGGACCCGGCCCTAGGCCCCCCTGATGAGAGATTGACGGGGGATGGGTTAGAAAGGAATGCATTGTTAACCCCTCGCACACGCCATCGAGGTGGTAGTAAGAACGCCCGTAAGAAGAAAAATATGTGGTTCAGAGAATGAGCAGCCATACTTGTCAGTAGAGGAGTCTGAAGTCGGGGGACTTAGATTTAGGGTTTTAAGGAGCAAGGTTAAAGTTCTGACTGAGAATACCCCAACCCTACAGGGGAGGGGCACAATGCCTGGCTAAAGAAAAACAAAAATAAGGAAAACGGAAGGGATGTCAATTTTTGCCCGTTCAGAGTTGGCTGGGAGTTTGCTGATAAAGTGGTGCAGAGTGCGTTGGTCGGCTGGAGTTGGCCGTTGTTCCGCTGGCGCTTCTTTCAACTCCGGGTCGTGGCGTACGATGTGTGCCCGGTCATTTGAAGTGTTCCCGAAGTACTTGACTTTCATTTTGCAAGCCTTGCATATTGAATGAGTCATGTCGAGCTCCTTCTTCCCAGGGAGATGATAAAATCCAAAATGAGCCCAAACGCTTTCCTTCAGTGAAGACGGGACTGGCTGAATTTCTTGCTCCTCCATAGTGGAATTGTTGTTTAAACGCCAACTAGCTTAACACAGCTTGCTGTAACGCTATGTCTCTCGCAGAGAGACGGTGGAAAAGTTAATAAAAAATAGATTTTTTAAATTCATGATTCGATCCAGAATCTTAGAGGATAAGAATCGCGATTCCTACATGAATCGATTTTTCCCCCCACCCCTACTGGTCATACGGGGATATGGTGTAATGGTATACAGAGCACACAGGTATGCAATGTAATGATGAAGCAGAAACCACACAAACACAATTTACACAGACCTCCAACAACATAGATTTTTTAATGCTTCAGTTTTGTCTAAATATCTTTATTTACAGATGAGCAAAAAAGCAAAAATGAAGGGCAAATGATTTAATTTATACCATGATTGAGTCGCATACAGAACCATTTTGCGGGTACATGTGGTTTATGGCTTGCGTCACAGCCCCCGTTTAGAGAGCTACATCTAAGCACGTTTTAGTGACGTACTCATTTTTAAAAGTACTAAGAGCTCTTTGTATTAGCAGATGCTTTGACACAATGAGCTCATAACACATCCACTTTTGTAGCAGGGGGATTGCTGTTGTGTACTACAGTAAAGTAAGGATTTATACATATGTCCATTTTCACAGAACTAATAATGTTATAGCTGAAAATACTCAGCATGTATAAGCTTTTGTACAGAAATTCTGCAGCATTTAATAATATTTCAGGAAAAAAAAATTGCAATGATGAATATTACATTGGGGAGCACAGCATTTGTCGCAATGAACCAATTCTATTTAAGTAGCTTAGTTGTACATTATTTCACCAGATTAGCATGAATACACAAATTCATATCCAAGTTTAATGACATAACTTTTCTTTAAAATGTGATTCATAACCACAGGTTTCAGAGGAATGGAGTGCAAACAAATCTTATCAAGCTGACAGGATTTCTCTCCAGGCACTGAGCGCTTTGATGACACACCACTCAAACACTGGCACAGTTCTGCCGAGGAAATGGTTAAAACTGTCAGAGTACAAAAACAGATTTCCCATTTGGCATCAATTTTACATCATTGGCAATTAAAGGAGCAGAGTATCAGTCTCACAGATGAAGGGAATGGTGAAACGGCAGCCTGTGTCCATCCATACATTCTCACCAGGGTAAGTAAGTGCACAGTCTGCACCTGGGTATATGCCATTGCCTCGATTGTAATGATCATCTGGTTCTCCACTCCCCCAGTAGCTGTAATAGAGTCAGAGAGACTGAGTGAGTCACAGAAGCCCTGCTTCTCTCCTGTTTGCTACAGAGACACAGTGACTCCTGCACATTGTCTGTCTAATACAGGCTATGATAGTGCACTGTTTGACACTGCAGACTCTGAATATATCAAGCAGAGAAAATGTATCGTGTTTGAAGATAATTCAGAATTGTACTGTAAACATTCAAATCTTCCCCTTCATACAAACTGGGCAATATTACAGATGAAGACGGGTAAAGTTCACATATTCACAATAAATAATGAACAGAAATATATGCACAGCATTAACACAAACCAAGGACCAACTATCAGCAGTGGGACATTCATATTTCTGATCTGTTCAGAAGTTGTTTAAAATTATGCAGCTTTGTGTCTGTCTGTATATTTATGTGCAGTATTGTGTGTGCAAGGAATCTTACTTTTTCTGCAGGAGGTTTCCATCCATCCAAAGCCAGGTGCCCTCTGTTTCTGAGTCACTCAGTCCAATCCAGTTAAAATCTTGTGTGTATTTGGTGATGAACTCCTGAACACAGACACACAATGACTCTCACTGCTCACTCTGCTGACAGAGACACTGAGAGACGCACAGTCCTGTAAGATTTAATTAATTGTAAGACAATTTTATACTGGTCACAAACCTATCCCCTGTCCCCACACAATTTGACCCCACAATAAAGTACGCACACTTGTCTGCCCCTCTGAGTCAATTCACACCTTAACCCAGTGGTTCCCAACCTTTTTTAGCTCGTGAACCCATTTTGATATCACAAATTTCTGGTGACCCCAGAGACTTTTTTTTTTTCTAGAATTAATTCTTGATCATGTTTGTTATACTGTGTTGCATATACAGAGTAGCCAGATTAGTGCACAAAGTGACATTTTATTTTCCCTGATCAGGAAATACATGTACAGATAGGCAAGCTACAAGGCTGAAAATTAATACTGAACAAAAAAACTCAAACAATGAATTGTGAAAAAAGAATTACTGCAGCATCTTAAACATTGGTCAATTTGAATGCAAACATCTGGAGGTGATTGGTCAGAAAGGTTGGTTGTGTTTAAAATAAGTTGATTTTGTTAACGATTGGGTGTCAGATACTGAGCAGCAGCACGAGCCACACCACACTGATAAACAAACTTCACTCAAAGTAATCATCCTGAATATTGTTCAGATTGCAAGAAGCAACATGATATGAGAATCACAATTGTCTTTAAGAAGGCTGTAGTATGTAGAAGTATGAATTTATGTCAAATTTCTCTCCCCTACCCACTCACTGCCTCATCCATTCACTCTTTCACAGAACCTTACCTGCTCCTCGTCACTCTCTATAATCACCAGGTCAGCTCCCCGTCTTAAGCAGTCTCTGTGACTGTCCTTCCAGCTCTTCCCCTCAGTGGAGAAGTAGTAACACTTGGAAGAAAACTGCTCCCAGCCCTCTGGACAGGGCTTGCACACTCTCTCTGTACATGAAGAACAGGCAACAGTTTCTGTGAATTATCTTTACACTGAGCAACAGAATGAAAGTAAAAGACTAAAAGGTCTTCTGCAGATAACCAACAGAGGAACACCACTCACTGAATTGACGGGACAGTACTGCTCCATAAAGGGGAGTTTCTTAAATACTGCGCTGTATTGTCTCTGTAGCCGGTCCTTGTCCCTGTTCAAGGTGCTGTTATTGGCTCTGAGCTCCTCCTGGCCACTCTCCAACATTGAATATTTCTGAAACAGGCTTGTATCTAATATACAACGGGAAAATGCATTCCTTAGAAACAAATCTTTGAATTTTGCCATATTTCACCACTGTTCACTACGATACAGACAACTGCCTCATATCTTTTCAGTTAATTACCTGAGACGTTTTATCCAATGTGACTTACAGTTGATTAGACAAAGCAAATGGTAAAAATGGTAAATGGTTGGCATTCATATAGCGCATTTATCCAAAGCGCTGTACAATTGATGCTTCTCATTCACCCATTCATACACCGACGGCGATTGGCTGCCATGCAAGGTGCCAACCAGCTCGTCAGGAGCATTTGGGGGTTAGGTGTCTTGCTCAAGGACACTTCGACACTGCCCGGGCAGGGGATCAAACCGGCAACCCTCCGACTGCCAGACGACTTCTCTTACTGCCTGAGCCATTTCACGGTGATTGATCAAGGTGTAGGGTATTTTAGATAAGTGTGCCTCTCTGCAGACCACCAAAATACAGGACTATTGCTCCCATCATTTTGTTGCCTCGGCACAATTCTGCCTCTTCAGTGGAATGCTCCCAGAACTGATGAGTTGAAATAACACTGTATAAACCATGGGTTTTCCACATACAGTGTTTGGTGTTTTTGATAGCTAATCATGTGGGAAATAGTTTGGTGTCATTGGTGGTGTAGTACACTCGTTGCTGAATAAAGATCTTGTAGGAATAAACCACAGGTAATGCAAGTTACCTGTGAGTCAGCATCCAGCTGTAATACAAAGGTTAATTAACCAGGTTTGTTGGACATATAGAGATAAAATCAGCAGGACCATTGTTACCGCCATCTTGTGACTCTTTATTTGGGGATTTGTTGTTTCCCTGTAAACCCTGGGTATATAGAGGGGAACGTGGGATGGTTCGAGGAGACTCGCTAATACGATCTCCTGCGCACCATTTGTGTATCCATTCATATTACAACTTGTAATTTTTGTGACACATTGTCATTCTATTTCTGCAATGCACATTGTTTAATGAATTGTATTAATTTGAACCTGCATCCTCTTGACTCGCACCACTGCACACTTAGCAGTTAAGAGTCCTCACAGACAAAGACAACCTAGGATACCTATCATTGTAGACTATACAGGCCACAGGCACGTCCCCGTCTATACAAATAGATAGCGATCATATAGAGCCACACTATTGGCGGACATTTGCCGTTACTTTTGTTGAACTGTTAGAACAGAGGAGCAGTTGAACTTATATTTTGGAGTCAGATAAACGAGAACAAAATAAAATTAACCCTGTTCCAGTAGCATTGGTCAGACTACACATGTTTCCTTCACCTCTCGGATACTTCCACCTTGTGGTGTATTTGGAGGGTTTCTTACAACGGCATCAACATCTCATTTTATATCGTCAGTAGTGCCTTCCTTATTTATATTTTATTTTATATCAATATTTCTTCTTTATTTCTCTTTAGACAAAGATTATTGGGAAAAAACATCTCTAAAATATGGATGTACATAAAGCACCTAGTATAATGGTCACGGCATTCTGCCTGGGTGAAAAAATGTTTTTCATCAGGGTCATAAAAAATGGGTGGCAGACAGTACGTACAGTCACTGAGCACTTTATTAGGAACACCTACTTACTCGTGCCATTATCAAATCAATCAATTGTGTGGCAGCTGTACCATGCATAAAATCATGCAGATACAGGTCAGGAGCTTCAGTTAATCATCACATCACCCATCAGACTGGGGAAACAATGTGATCTAAGTGATTTTGACCACAGCAGAAGACCAATAAGTCTAATACATACCCAATAAAGTGGTCTCTATGGGTGTATGCCAAACCTTTCCACATGTATCAAAATACACAAAGAAACTGATAGATGCACATACTGTTCTATAGCAGGAGCTAGTGTTTATATGCATTGGTCATTAATTTGCTTTGTTCTAGCCCATTTAAAAAAGGCGTTTGATCTTTTTTTAAAATCATGAAACCCTCTCCACGATCTACAGTAAATTGCCTAATAATGGCATTGTACCAGGATTAGAATAAAGTGACACAGACAGAGTGAGATACTCACAGAGGACACACAGGACTATTGTGGCAGCCAATAAGAGAGCACACAGCAGCCCCAGACAGACTGCAGCCAGCCTGTAAGGGTGGGAGCTTTGTTCCCTTTCCTCTGTGGCCACAAGAAAAACAGCAGAATAAAACAATCATGTCATCCATCGTGATTTATGTCTGAAAATAATTAGGCCTACTCTGTCAATTTTACACAGTTTATTTTCACTGCAGAGAGAATATTCATTTCCCTGTCGTATACTGTACCATGGCCTCAAGCACAAAGTCTCTGTTACTCTATTCTGGGACATCAACAGAAGCTTCTTAATAGACTGCAGAAGAGTTTCATTCGTAGCCTGATAGCACCACCAATCGTAGACGTTTTGAGACCATCTCAATTTAGGTAATGCCATTTATCACATTTTGCGACAAATCTCTTCAAGTGTTCTTACCTGTGTGCTGAGCTCTTGAGCTGTTGAGTGTGGTGTGGCCCAGAGTTCTGTATACATCTTGCTGTGTGGAGGCCAGTTCAGCGTATATACCCTCTGAATCTTTGGAGACTGTAGATGCTGCCATTTCTGAAAACTGCTTCTAATGGTCACTGTGGTCTGTTGTACCTGAGGAATTATCGTTCAAGGTATTACGTCATTGCTGTTATGTCGCGCCCCCTGAATTGCAGCCATTGTGGAGAATTTTCAGACTGCTAAACATGAGTAAGTGAGTGAGTTTCAAGCATAAGCTGGTTAAAAATTATTACAAGCCAGGTCCATGAGCTGCTTTGCATACAACAAACAGCTCTTGTTCACATACATTTAGCACAGAGTGGTGTTACGACCCAGGTTCGCGATCCGCTCTGGGTTTTTCTCTCTGCTCGCGTGCTCTGCTTACAGGAACGGAGAGGTGGGCGGAGCTAAGGAGAACTGAACTGGTACTGATTATTGGATTTAGCGCACCTGGAAGCTGGGGTTTAAAGGCGCAGCTTCTTCACCATTCTAGAGCTAGCTCACGTTAGCTCATGGTTGCACTGCGAATGCGCCTTCCTCTCTCTGGCGTTGTGGCCTGTATTTGGTTGTTTGCCTGGACACTTGTTTGAAAGGCTTGCATTTTTGGATTTGCCTTTCAATCTTAAGTCTTGAGTAAAAGAAGGTATTTAATAAATATTTGTTTTTCCTTCACATGGTTGTTTGTGTCCATTTTATGTTACGGCCACATCGAGCCTTCGGTCGTAACAGTGGTACACAGACATAGATATTCAGACAATAGATCAACAATATAGAAACATGTAAGTTCATATATATAGAGGCCAGAGAGACATTACGTTACATTAATGGCATTTGGCAGACACTCTTATCCAGAGCGACATACAGTTGATTAGACTAAGCAGGAGACAATCCTCTCTGCAGTCTATTAAGACTCCAGGGTTAAGGGCTTTTCTCAAGGGCCCAACAGCTGCGTGGATCTTATTGTGGATAAACCGGGATTCAAACCATTATCCTTGTGGGTCCCAGTCATGTACCTTAACCACTACGCTAAAGGCCAAGACAGAGACAGCAAAGGATTTTCTCAAAGAAAAAACTGGAAAATTCTTGACTGGCCAAGTCATTGACATGATTTGAATCTAACTGAACAAAAAGCAAGACAACTCGCCCCCAACACAAGCAGGAAGATAGCTGTAGTACAGGCCTGGCAGAGCATCACCAGTCAGATACTGCACACCTGGTGATGTCTGTGGGTCACAGACATCAAGCAGCCATTACACACAAAAGATATGTGACAAAGTACTAAACATGACTTTGTGCATGTCCCAAATGTTATGATATGAGGAGGGACTATGTATTAAAAGCACTGTAATTTCTTCATGGTGATACAAAAATGGACTAAAAAATACCCTTTAATGAAAGCTGAGAATCTGCATTTTAACCACGTGTGATTTAACAACGTGTGATCACAAATCTAAAATTGTGCAGTACAAAGCCAAATCAAGAAAAAAAGTATTTCTCCCTAACATTATGGAGCTCCGTATACAATTGCAATCACCCTGCAACAAAAGACCCTGCACATTTGGCAGATGCTCTGATGTCTTAAAATAAATACTAAAAAAAGAATACGTCTGCATAACTGTACATGCAGCTCGCCAAACAGAGGCTGTGGCCTACAGCCATAAGCCACATGTACCCAGAAGTAGCACTGTGTTTCCTGTGTTAAATGTATCTCCATCTGTCTGAGTCAGAAAAACAAAGCCCATCTCTGAGCGTTCTGCTAAGAGGATGTGTAATGCTACATTAGTGCTCAGAAACACCAAGCTGATGTCGTAAAACTGTCCCATTTGTTTTCTTATTTGTTTTTAAAACTTATTTCAAAACACAATATGTAGAATTCTGAATGTCTGTTTGAAGCTGAAATAAATCATTCCTGCTTTTTGGAAAAACTTTGTAATAATTTATTCCTCATCACTTCAACATGACCACGTCTTACAGAACGTGTATCTGAGGATCGGCCTGGTTCAGCTGCAGTCACCTTATTTGAATGGTATCATGAAATGATAAAAGGAGAGAAATGTAAGGGTCATTTCCTTCATTGATTCTTAATTGAGAATGTGCGTTAACATAAAGACAATCACATGATTACAAATAGCCTTTTAGTGATAATCCTTATTACTATTAGACCACTTGCTGAATTAAGTGCTTACTAGGAGCCTTTCTCTGTCTCTTTCCAGCAGACAGACAGCATTTGACCTTAATGTCTCTGCTTCTCAGCTAGCACATTCTGGTCTTACAGCAAGATCGACAAGGGGTATTCAGAAGACAAAATACTGATAAATGTTCATGGCCAGCTTCATGTTTTTTTTGTTTTGGTGTTTTTGGATGTGCGTTGATGTGATATCAATTAACAGTGACAGTCAGACATTACTTCAAGTCAAGTAGTAGATTGTAACTTCAGTGTATGAGTTTTGTATCTGCTGTGTCCCTGCTTTGGACATACAGAATAAAGTAAAGGATTGGTGGAAGTGGCGACTAAATGTCTTGAATAAAACCACAGACTCTTGCTTTTAAAGCCACTCAGTGATGGTAGTTTATTTAATTGGCCCATAACACTGTGTAGCTCCTGCTTCCACACTGCCGTAACCATTCGTTCATTCGTTCATATACCAGCCTCTTTTACCAATCAGAAAACAGTGTTTAACCGCGAATGTACTGATGGTTCTCTTTTTCAAACATGTAAGCAATAAATATGGGGTTAGGTAATTACAGTATCAGTATGCAAGTACCTGCAAATTAGGCTGTAGTTAGACACTTTTTTTGGTGGTTGAGCTTGAGTGAGAAATTAATGAATTTAAAACTGTGTTCACTGAAAGCATTAATTGTCAAAGAAATGTAAAAATCATCTGGAATGATTAAAAAATCATTCAATGGTCCACATTGTTGGGCTGTTGTGCCTGTGAATAGATAAATAAAGGAGAATTGGAGGAAGACCTTTCATATATAGATTTGACATGTAGTCCCTGGATCCTGATCAGCCAGTCTCTCGCTAGAGAGCAATGAAGTCACAAGGTGGGCAGGTCAGACGAAACCAAAAGGGAACGTTGGCGAACTGCCTTTTATTTACAAAAATGTAACAAAACTTCCTCAAATGAAAACAAGGCCAATCTTGCAAACCAACATGTTATAATGAGACCATGAAGAAGAATTTCAAATATACCCTTACAAAAATACTTCTGCAGCAGTGTCCACGAACCAGCTTCCCAAATGGCCCTGCTCGTTCTACAGACCTGGAAACAGGCCTCGTATATCGCCCAGGGATTAGGGAAAGGGCCACAGCTATGGTGCTTACAATGAATCACAGCTGTGGCCATACCTGCCTGTAGTCACTGTCCAAATACTCACAGACTGCACATGATATGCTCAGAAAAGCCCTTATACAGATAAAGGAAATCACAAGATGTTGAAAGTGTAGTTCTCATGAGATTACAGCTGGTCTCATTAATTAGATTTATAATCACAAAACACTCGTATTTGTAATACTCATCTGCTGACTGATCACTGGGGAAAGAACCTCTGTGCGTGTCTGATCCATCCCCGCAATCGTTTCCTGATATATCAAGGCATCCGCCATCCATCCCCTATGCCACCATGAATCTGTACTTCTCTCCTTCTCCCCCATTATCCAGCCATTTGTCTTCTTCTTTCTTTCTGCGTCCATCTTGAATAAAATCATTCCAAAGATGAAATTGAAATTCCCTCAACACCTGTTCACCTATTCAATATCCAATTCACAATCAGAACCACAATCTGCATCAACTTCAATCAGCACTTTCTTTGCACATTTGGCAGACGCTCTTATCCAGAATGACCTAGAAAAAGGTTCATACCCATAACCAGAGATAAGTGTGTTGGAAAACCCAAGAGGGAAATACAGTTTCAAGTGCTCAGAATACAACAGATGCAAGGACTTGGGCCTGGTAGATTACAGCAGTTGTGACCGAGAAGTGCGGAGAGGGGGGGACCTCCTGGGGTGGCTGAACGGAGAGGTCTGGCAGTGTGCAGGTGATCTAAACAAATGTCCCTATAGTATTTCATGATAAATGACTTATTTGAACCAATGAGTTTGGAAGTTCAAGATTTCGTCATAGATATGAATGACAATGTTTTGAACCGGTAAATAGGCTGTGTTAAATGTGCTGACCATTTTGAGTCTTGTGTCTAAGGTTTTGAAAATTTGGCACAAAATTGAGAGAGTAGCACCAAAGTGATTGGGGAAAAAACTGTAACAACGATAACCTTCCTTCCTAAGATTAGTGTTCCCATTTTGTCATGATTTGTGCCTCTCTTGAACTTTGTGTTTCATGTTCATTATTTATCAGGCTCATGAGTTTTCCTGCCTTTCATACTGAGCCAAAGGATGGCGCTGTTACCTTTCAGTTTATGAGTAGAAAAGCAAAAATGAAAAATTATAAAAATGATAACAAAGTGACTCTTCTTCCTTTATAAACATTCACAATGAATAACATTGCAGATTAGTGTGCTCATATTGTTAAATATTGTTAAACAAACCTTCATTTAACCATTTGTATCCATAGTTGGTGTGTCTCATCTCAACAACTCTTTGCAAATGGAGTTAATCTGTGAGAGCGAACACAATGATTAAAGATTTTCATTAATTTACACCGAATACAAATGTCACTTTTAATATGCTCATATAAAAGTGTGAGTGTGCGTTGTGTGCGTCTTCAAGTGCGTGCGTCTGTGTGTGTCCGTGCGCGCATGGGTGTGTGCCGTTTTATTTTTAAAAAGTGTGATTTGCTATACTTCCTCTTTTTTCTTTGTGCCATTTTTCTATTCTAGACTCATCAATTTTTAGAAAGAAGATGCAAGACTATGTTCAATCACTTCTAGTGTTCTTTTGTTCCACATTATTGTTCAGCTCAATACCAGTCTAAAACTGCCATACTGTACATCATCAGAAACATCACAGCCATGAGCCCAGAAGATGACCTCACTACACTCTCAGAAATAAAGAAACTGTTCTTCAAGGATCAAGTCCAGTAATTTTCTCTTTGGGTACAAATCAGTGCATTTTCCAAGCCAAAAAGTACAAATGAGTTGTTATTACTATCTAGGGTTGAGTTTTGTACCTATAAAATACCACTCCAACAACAAGCATTTGCACCTTTCTAGGCCCTTTTTCTACCTTTATTTCTGAGATTGTACTGGAATAAAACATGAACTAATGTCTTACTGTCAAATGTTTTCCCCTGCTGGGGAACAAAAACAGCTGGTAGCTGGTTTACCAGTTCAGACCAGCTCAAGCTATGTTTTGAAACAGCTGATATCTGATCATTTCAAGCTGGTCATAGCTGGGTTTTAGACCAGGGATCACTTAAACAGGAATCCACACACCAGACATCAGACATATTGACAGATCAAACAAATAAAGTCCTTGATGTCACCAGTCAGCCCAGTTCGGCTCATGTCACCCCGCTTCTCATTGGCCTCCACTGGCTTCCTATTACCGCATGCATCCAATTCAAGGCCCTAGTGTTGGCATTTCAGGCTGCTAAGGGGACTGCCCCACCTTACATACAATGCTTGATCACTCCCTACTCCCCAGCTAGATCATTCCGGTCTGGTCGCCTTATGGTTCCCTCACTACGAGCATCTGGCGGTCGAGCTGCACGTTCACGCCTGTTTTCCTTTCTGGTTCCTCAGTGGTGGAATGACTTGCCTACCACTGTCAGGACAGCAGAATCCCTCCCCCTATTTCGACGCAGACTAAAAACACACCTTTTCAAACTCTACCTTAGTCCTCCCTCCTGATTTCCCCCACCCCCTTTCTGATATCCCTATCCCTCCCTCTAGTCTAACCCCAACAAAAAAAACAAAAAACATTTTGCACTTATTTATTTTTATTTATTTTGCACTTCCTATGTATTTTCCTAGTTATGGAACATGTCTCAAAGGAGAAGCACCAGCACTAGAATTTTTTGTGTCAATCATAATATAAAAAACACTAACAACCAGTGGCATTACAGTCGATGCACTATTTTCTGTGAGTGATTTTTGAATTGGACTGTAGAAATGTATATTTTTTGGTAGTTCAGAGTTTTTGTAAAAGCAATGAAAAAATCGTTCAGTTTTGTCCACATACAGTGCTCTTGTGTTAACTGTGAAATGTTCTAAAAAAGTACTCAAAACTATTAAAAAAATGCTTGTTTGCAATTGTAAAAAAAAAAAGAAAAAAAGGCCTTGCTCAAGGGCCCAACAGCTGTGCGAATCTTATTGCGGCTACACCGGAATTAGAACCACCGACCTCGGGGGTCGCAGTCACGTACCTTAACCACGACGCTACAGGCCGCCCCCCATCAGGCAATTAAGCTTGCTATTGCCATTATTCAGGTCTGAAAATAATGTGGCCAACTCTGTCAATTTTACACCGTTTATTTTCACTGAAGAGAGAATATTTATTTGCCTTTCGTATACTTTACCTTAGACCTGAAAATGGACTAAAGCACAAAGTCTCTGTTACTCTATTCTGGGACATCAACAGCAGCTTCTTAATAGACTGCAGAAGAGTTTCATTCGTAGCCTGATAGCACCACCAATCGTAGACATTTTGAAACCATCTCAATTTCGGTTATGCCGTTTATCACATTTTGCGACAAATCTCTTCAACCTGTGTGCTGAGCTCTTGAGCTGTTGAGTGTGGTGTGGCCCAGAGTGCTGTATACATCTTGTTGTATGGAGGCCAGTTCAGTGTATGTGTCAGGAACCTGGTAGCTGGGCTGGATTTTCCAGTTAAGTGGGGCTCGGGGTGCACATTGATCAACGCGCGTGTGACGTGCTGGCTGCCGGGTTTTGGGGGCGTGATGCAGCTGTTTCCTGTTTGCCTAATGAAATGGGGTTTAAAAGAAGCAGGAAAGGGGCAGACGCGAGAGAGACGCCGGGGTTGAATGTTGGGTTCCGTGAACGGAATGTTAGTGTTTGTTCATTTTTCAGTTTGGTGCGTTTGGTTTTCTCTCTTGCTTTTTTTTGTTTAGGCTGTCTCCCGCATTGGCGGTGGTTAGCTGGCTGGCAGCCCCGGAAAATGTGGACGCTATACTGTTAAGTGGGATACTGTTAAGTGGGACCAGCGCTGGGCGATTCTGGAGGAGCGGCGCTGTGTGGAGCCGGACTGGTGCCGTAGCGACGACCGCGCGACTTCGCTAGGGAACGTCGCAGCGAGACGACACTCACCCTGGCGAGGGCAGAGGGAGCTGCGAGTGTCCTGCGCGGCTGCAACATAGCGGGCGGACCAGTCCTGGCGCCAGCTCGCTCGCCATCGGTGGTACCGCGAGGACGTTGAGGGCGGACAGTACAGCGGAGCCAGCGTACAGCGTACAGCAGAGTGGTTCGGGGCGCAGCTCGGCGGCCCTGAGACTGTGTTGCACAGTGAGACAGCATTGCACAGCGAGAGACGGCAGACTGTTTTGTGGGGTTGGGTTTTCTTTTGTTTTTTTGTTTTGGGAGGTGGAGGCCCAGCACAGCGGTGGGGGCCAACTACCTCCCTTCATTAATTATTATTTTTTGTTTCTTTTGTGTGCGTGGTAGTGAAAGGTGGGAGTGTGTGCGTGAGACCCTGCCCGTGTTGGTTGACTTCCCCTTTGAGTGGGATTCCCCCCCTCCTGGGCAAGGGCCTGGTAGCAGGGGGGCCCTGAGTGTAATACACTGAAGTGTGATATAATCACAGGGGAGTTCAGCAGTGCTTTTCTTGGCGTGTGGTGTGACGGGTTTGCGCTCTACCTGTGCCGGGCTCTGGGTAACTGGAGGGGGGAGAGTGGGGTTGGAGTAGTGGGGAAGTCGAAGGACGGTGAGGTTGGTGCGAGTTTGTGGCATGCTCGGTGTTTGAAGGTCCATAAATGAAATAAAACTTTTTGCCCTTTACCTGCTTCGTCCTGAGATCCTTGTGGTGGATGGGTTCTGCAGAGAATAATAGGAACCTGTGGAGGGGGCGGGAGTCAGCTGGTGCTTTTCCCACCCCCAACATGTATACACTCTGAATCTTTGGAGACTGTAGATGCTGTCATTTCATGACACAATGAGGAGGAGGAGGAGGTGATCAAGTACTCCTTCAGAGAGGTGGCTTTTCTCGTCTTAGAGGTGGGGTGGGTTGTTCTGGTAGAGGACAGTGTCTATCACTGCAGTTCAGAATTTTTTCCCACGTTGTACCTATAATTTTGTTGCTGTGATTACAGTTTCTTACAATTGCTAAAAATGTACTTTTTCAAAACTCTTCATACAACTCTCTGCACCAACATGCAGCTTGTCAGTTCATTTCATTCACAAAATGGATCAAAACTACCAAACCACTGTGAACATGTCTCAAAGGAAAAGCACCAGCACTAGAATTTCTTGTGTCAATCATAGAACAATGATCTAAAAAGCACAAACAACCAGTGGCATTACAGTTGATGCACTATTTTCTGTGAGTGATTTTCTAATTGGAGTGTAGAACTGTAGAACGTTTTTGGTGGTTCAGAGTTTTTGTAAAAGCAATGAAAAAATAGTTAAGTTTGGTCCACATACAGTGCTCTTGTGTTAACTGTGAAATGTTCTAAAAAAAATGCTTGTTGGCAATTGTAAAAAAAAAAGGCCTTGCTCAAGGGCCCAACAGATGTGCGGATCTTATTGCGGCTACACCGGGATTAGAACCACCAACCTTGGGCGCAGTCACGTACCTTAACCACGACGCTACAGGCCACCCCCCATCAGCCAATTAAGCTTGCTATTGCCATTATTTAGGTCTGAAAATAATGTGGCCTACTCTGTCAATTTTACACCGTTTATTTTCACTGCAGAGAGAATATTCATTTGGCTTTCGTATACTGTACCATAGCCCTGAAAATGGACGCAAGCACACAGTATGAGTATGTATGAGTATGACATGACTCATGTGGTTCATTTAGGAGTCTCTACGAGGGGAACCACATGTGCTGGTCATACAGGTGTATGGTGTAATGGTATAGAGAGCACACAGGTATGCAATGTAATGTTGAAGCAGAAACCACACAAACACAATTTACACAGACCTCCAACAACATTGATTTTTGAATGCTTCAGTTTTGTCTAAATAGGTTCATTTACAGATGAGCAAAAGCAAAAAAGAAAAAATGAAGTACAAATGAATTTATGTCATGATTGAGTCGCATACAGAACCATTTGTACATATGGTTTATGGCTTTGTGTCACAGCCCCTGTTTAGAGAGCTACATCTAAGCACGTTTTAGTGACATACTCATTTTTAAAAGTACCAAGAGTTATTTTTATTAGTAGATGCTTTGACACAATGAGCTCATAACACATCCACTTTTGTAGCAGGGGGATTTCTGTTGTGTACTACAGTAAACTTATGGTGCTAATAAGGACTTGTGATTACTTATACATATGTCCATATTCACAGAACTAATAATGTTATAGCTGAAAATACTCTGCATGTATAGGCTTTGGTACATTAATTCCGCTGCATTTCATAAAGATTAGTCTCACAGGCGCATTTCTAGTTAAAATAGTATGTATACTCCATTTATTCCCAAGAGTAGCACTCACCTCTTGCTCTGCATAATGGTACCCAAAATTACAAATAATTTGCAATGATGAATGTTAGGGAGCACAGCATTTGTCTCACTGAACCAATTCCATTTAAGTAGCTTAGTTGTACATTATTTCACTGAATTTCAGTTAACCTTGATTCATAACCACAGGTTTCAGAGGAATAGAGTGCAAACAACTATATTATCAAGATGACAGGATTTCTCTCCAGGCACTGAGCGCTTTGATGACACACCACGCAAACACTGGCACAGTTCTGCTTATTTTGATATTTTCAGCTGAGGAAAAGGTTAAAACTGTCAGGGTACAAAAATGGATTTCCCATTCGGCATCAATGTTACACCATTGGCAATTAAAGGAGCAGAGCATCAGTCTCACAGATGAAGCGGATGAACAAATGGCAGCCTGCGTCCACCCACACATTCTCACCAGGGTAAGTAAGTGCACAGTCTGCACCTGAGTTTTTGACTCTGCTTAGTGTGTAATGATCATTTGGTTCTCCACTCCTCCAGTAGCTGTAATAGAGTCAGAGAGACTGAATGAGACACAGAAGCCCTGCTTCTCTCCTGTTTCCTACAGAGACACAGTGACTCCTGCACATTCTCTGTCTATTACAGGCTATGATAGTGCACTGTTTGACACTGCAGACCCTGAATAAATCAAGCAGAGTTTAGAGAGTGAAAATGTATCCTGTTTGAAGATAAATCTGAATTGCACTGAAAACATTCAAATCATCCCCATCATACAAACTGTACAATATTATTAATGAAGACGGTGAAGTTCACATATTCACAATAAATAATGAACAGAAATATATGCACTGCATGAACACAAATCAAGGACCAACTAGCAGCAGAGGAACATTCATATTTCTGATCTGTTCAGAAGTTGTTTCAAATTATGCAGCTCTGTGTCTGTCTGTATATTTATGCCCAGTACTGTGTGTGCAAGGAATCTTACTTTTTCTGCAGGAAGGTTCCATCCACCCAGAGCCAGGTGCCCTCTGTTTCTGAGTCACTAAGTCCAATCCAGTAAACATATTGTATGTATTTGGTGATGAACCCCTGAACACAGACACACAATGACTCTCACAGCTCACTCTGCTGACAGAGACACTGAGAGACACACAGTCCTGTAAGATTTAACTAATTGTAAGACAATTTTATACTGGTCACAAACCTATCCCCTGTCCCCACACCATTTGACCCCACAATAAAGTACACACACTTGTCAGATCCTCTGAGTCAATTCACACTTTAACTTGACTCGAAGCCTTTGTTCATTAGAACCAGCTCATTGGTCAATTTGAATGCAAACATCTGGAGGTGATTGGTCAGAAAGGTTGGTTTAGTTTAAAATAAGTTGATTTTGTTAACGATTGGGTGTCAGATACTGAGCAGCAGCATGAGCCACACCACACTGATAAACAAACTTCACTCAAAGTAATCATCCTGAATATTGATCAGATTGTAAGAAGCAACATGATATGAGAATCCCAATTGTCTTTAAGAAGGCTGTAGTATGTAGAAGTATGAATTTATGTCAAATTTCTCTCCCCTACCCACTCACTGCCTCATCCACTGCTTTCACTGAACCTCACCTGCTCCTCCTCACTCTCTATAATCACCAGGTCAGCTCCCCGTCTTAAGCAGTCTCTGCGACTCTTCATCCAGCTCTTCCCCTCAGTGGAGAAGTAGTAACACTTGGAAGAAAACTGCTCCCAGCCCTGTGGACAGGGCTTGCACAGTCTCTCTGTACATGAAGAACAGGCAAAAGTTTCTGTGAATTATCTTTACACTGAGCAACAGAATGAAAGTAAAAGACTAAAAGCTCTTCTGCAGATAACCAACAGAGGAACACCACTCACTCTGTGAATTGACTGGACAGTACTGCTCCATAAAGAGGAGTTTCTTAGTACTGCACTGTATTCTCTCTGTAGCTGGTCCTTGTCCCCGTTCAAGGTGCTGCTATTGGCTTTGAGCGCCTCCTGGCCTCTCTCCAGCATTGAATATTTCCGAGACTGGTTTGTATCTAATACACAAGGGGAAAATGCATTAGAAAAAATTTGTGAATTTGACCATATTTCACCACTGTTAACTATGATACAGACAACTGCATCATATATCGTTAGAGTAAATTAGCTGAGACTTTTTATCCAAAGTGACTGACAGTTACACTAAGCAGGGGACAATCCGCCCTGGAGCAATGTGGGGTCAGCGACCTAGCCCAAGGACCCAACAGCTGTGCCAATCTTATTGCGGCTACAGTGTGGCTTGAACCACCAACCTCCCCAGTCAGGTGCCTTAGCCAGTAAGCTACCGGCTGCCCCATGTTGACCAAGATATGAATTTACAATATGTTGTTGCAAAAAGAGAGAAGCCATGCATTTATGGACACAGTGTTAGAACATTATGAACAATATTTTTGTATATTTAGGCTCTGTAATGATATTTCAGTATATATTTAACACTGGGCATTTCAGGATGCAGAATTTGCTTTACATTTCAATGACATTTATGTCAATCACACTGACAAACAATGTAGTCATACACATTTAAAAACAAAATATGATAAACATTGATCACAGCATCAACATCTCATTTTAGATCCTCAATAATAACTTCCTGATTTATATTTTATTTTATATCAATATTTCTTCTTTATTTATTGGGAAAAAACACCTCTGAAATTTGGATGAACATAAAGCACCTTGTTTTATTTACAAGGCATTCTGCCTGGGTGAAAAAAATGGTTTTCATCAGGGTCATGAAAAGTTGGTGGGAGACAGTATATACAGTCACTGAGCACTTTATTAGGAACACCCACTTACTCGTGCCATTATCAAATCAACCAATTGTGTGACAGCTGTACAATGCATAAAATCATGCAGACACAGGTCAGGAGCTTCAGTTAATAATCACATCACCCATCAGACTGGGGAAACAATGTGATCTAAGTGACTTTGACCACAGCAGAAGACCAATAAGTCTAAAAAATGTGTCTAATAAATACCTAATAAAGTGCTCTCTAAGGGTATATGCCAAACCTTTCCACATGTATCAAACTACACAAAGAAACTGATAGATGCACATACTATGCTATAGCAGGAGCTCGTGTTTATTTGCATTGTTCATTCTTTTGCTTTGTTCTAGCTCGTTTAAAAAAGGCCTTTTATCTTTTTTAAATCCTGATACCCTCTCCACAAGCTACAGTAAATTGCCTGAAAATGGCATTGTACCAGGATTAGAATAAAGTGACACAGACAGTGTGAGATACTCACAGAGGACACCCAGGACTACTGTGGCAGCCAATAAGAGAGCACACAGCAGCCCCAGACACACTGCAGCCAGCCTGTAGGGGTGGGAGCTTTGTTCCCTTTCCTCTGTGGCCACAAGAAAAACAGCAGAATAAAACAATCCTGTCATCCATCGTGATTTAGGTCTGAAAATTATTAGGCCTGCTCTGTCAATTTTACACTGTTTATTTTCACTGAAGAGAGAATATTTATTTGCCTTTCGTATACTGGACCATAGCCCTGAAAATGGACTAAAGCACAAAGTCTCTGTTACTCTATTCTGGGACATCAACAGCAGCTTCTTAATACACTGCAGAAGAGTTTCATTCGTAGCCTGATAGCACCACCAATAGTAGACATTTTGAAACCATCTAAATTTCGGTTATGCCGTTTATCACATTTTGCGACAAATCTCTCACAAGTTCTTACCTGTGTGCTGAGCTCTTGAGCTGTTGAGTGCGGTGTGGCCCAGAGTGCTGTATACATCTTGTTGTGTGGAGGCCAGTTCAGTGTATGTACCCTCTGAATCTTTGGACACTGTCGATGCTGCCATTTCTGAAAACTGCTGCTAATGGTCGCTGTGGTCTGTCGTACAAGAGGAAGTATGGTTGAAGGTTTTACGTCATCGCCTGGTTTAGCTGCAGTTACCTTATTTGAATGGTATCATGAAATGATAAAAGGAGGGAAATGTAAGGGTCATTTTCTTCATTGATTCTTAATTGACAATGTGTGTTAACATAAAAACAATCACAAGATTACAAATAGCCTTTTACTGATAATCCTTATTAGTATTAGACCACTTGCTGAGTTAAGTGCTTACTAGGAGTCTTTCTCTTTCTCTCTCCCAGCAGACAGACAGCCTTTGACCTTAATGTCTCTGCTTCTCAGCTAGCATATTCTGGTCTTACAGCAAGATCGACAAGGGGTATTCAGAAGACAAAATACTGATAAATGTTCATGGCCAGCTTTGTCTTTTTGTTTTGGTAAAGCGCCCCCTACTGGAAAAGTGTGTATAAGACTCTTACTGTGTCTGATTCAAATCAGAAAGCCGGTAAGCTTTCTCACCTTCATTTCTTAGCAAATAAAAACGAAAGTGAATTCATGTATAGCTATCGTTGTTTTCACTGGGATCTGTTTCATCAGACGATGCTCACCTGTGAAATGTTAAAAAGGGCATTGTAACCTGCACAACTCTCTCAAACAGCAGAAGGGCTTCATTGGGTTTCTCATCTGCCAATATGTCCAGCGTGTGGATGTGCGTTGATGTGATATCAATTAACAGTGACAGTCAGACATTACTTCAAGTCAAGTAGTGGATTGTAACTTGAGTGTATAAGTTTTGTATCTGCTGTGTCCCTGCTTTGGACATACAGAATAAAGTAAAGGATTGGTGGAAGTGGCGACTAAATGTCTGGAATAAAACCACGGGTTCTTGCTTTTAGAGTAAACCACTCAGTGATGGTAGTTTATTTAATTGGCCCATAACACTGTGTAGCTCCTGCTGCCACACTGCCGTAACCTTTCGTTCATTCGTTCATATACCAGCCTCTTTTACCAATCAGAAAACAGTGTTTAACCGCAAATGTACTGACGGTTCTCTTTTTACCTCTCTGTGTAACCAATAAACATGGGGTTAGGTAATTACAGCATCAGTATGCAAGTACTTGCAAATTGGGCTACAGTTAGACACTTTTTTTGGTGGTTGAACTTGAGTGAGAATTTAGAAAATTGTGTTCACTGAATGCTTTTTTTGTCAAAGAAATGCAAAAATCATCCGGAATGATTATAAAATCATTCAATCCTGATCAGCCAGTGAGGGTCACTAGAGAGCAATGAAGTCACGAGGTGGGCAGGTCAGATGAAACCAGAAACACAATCTGCATCAACTTCAATCAGCACTTTGTTTCTCTGCACATTTGGCAGACGCTCTTATTCAGAACGACCTATAAAAAGGTTCATACCCATAAACAGAGATAAGTGTGCTGGAAAACCCTAGAGGGAAATACAGTTTCAAGTGCTCAGAATACAACAGATGCAAGGACTTGGGCCTGGTAGATTACAGCAGTCGTGAACGAGAAGTGCAAGTGTGGAGAGGGGGGGACCTCCTGGGGTGGCTGAACGGAGAGGTCTGGCAGTGTGCAGGTGATCTAAACAAATGTCCCTATAGTATTTCATGATAAATTACTTATTTGAACCAATGAGGTTGGAAGTGCAAGATTTTGTCATAGATATGAATGACAATGTATTGAACCGGTGAATAGGCTGTGTTAAATGAGCTGACCATTTTGAGTCTTGTGTTTTTAGGTTTTTAAAATTTGGCACAAACTTCTGAGAGTAGCATGAAAATGATTGGAAAAAACTGTAACAACGATAACCTTCCTTCCTAAGATTAGTTTTTCCCGTTTTTTCATGATTTGTGCCTCTATTGAACTTTGTGTTTCATGTTCATTCTTTTTCACACTCATGGGCTTTGCTGCCTTTCATACTGAGCCACAAGATGGCGATGTTACCTTTCAGTTCATGAGTAGAAAAGCAAAAATGACAAATTATAAAAATGATAACAGTGACTATTCTTCCTTTATAAGCATTCACAATTTTAAATGAATAACATTGCAGATTAGTGCAGTTTGGTGCTTTGCAATTGTAACAAAAAAGATTTTTCAATACTGAAACAAACCCACAGTTTGTTATAATTATATATAGATTTATTTTTACAGTATTCCGATTTTTTTTTAACAATGATTAAAAAGACTTCCACTGTTTCCACTATTCCCTTTATTTGGAACCACAAAAAGACCATAATGAAACATGTTTCAAGTGTTTTTTCATGCTATAGTAAAGTATTGTAAAAACAACTAAAAAAACAACACTGAATCTATAGGTATCTTTTGTGTGGGCGATCTAGACAAATGTATTCCAATAGTATTGAATGAAAATAATTTTAACCAATGAGCTTCCAATTTTGAGGTTTCGAAAAGTGAGCACAAGCTTATGAGATTAACATCAAAGTGATTGAAATATGTTTTCAAAAACTGAATGGAATATAATTGTTACTACTTCATTAGTTTGCCATTCATGAGCATTAATATACAGTCGCATTCACAAACACTCTTTGCTGAACGCGAACTCATGGACTTGCTTCTCTCATACAGGTGGACTGAGATAAATGTAACACAGGAAACACATGCACCTCAATTCAATCAACATTTGTCATTACAATAATTAGCAAGAACACATTTTTTCACCGACACTGTTTGGAAAGTTCAGCAATTTACTAAACTGAGTATGAAGATATATAATATCACTGACACTTAAGTGTAAGTTAAGCATAAATGGTGATTGAATTGAAGCCATAGAGTCACATACAGTACCACTTGTGGCTACATATGATTTATGGCTTTTGTTCACAGCCTCTGTATGGAAACCTACTGCTAATATTGTTTTAATGGCTTAACCATTTTAAAAGTGAATGAGAACTCTTGCTATTAGGAGATGCTTTCACACAATGAAGGCATAAGACATAAACTTGTGTAGCAGGGTCATTGCTGTTGTAGATGTCGGTTGAAATTCACACTATCACAACCTCTTGAAGAGTGTCTTTTAAAAGTATGTGGTTTGTGAGTTTTATAGACCCAGAGAGACTCATTCTGGATGTGTACAGATACTGAGCAACAGTGTGAGCCACACCACATCGATAAATAAGATTCAGTCAAAGTGTTAATATTGCACGTGTCACATTGGAAGAACCAACATGATATGATAAACACAATTATCCTTACAGTGGCTATTTTTGTTGCACAGTTGTTGTGCCCTTGAGCAGGGCCCTTAATCAGGGGGGATTGACTCCTGCTTAATCTAGTCAACTGTAAGTCACTTTGAATAAAACTTTGGACGGTTCGATCTGCCGTCTGGGCTGTGTCGAAGTGTCCCTGAGCGAGACACCCAACCCCCAAAATGCTCCTGACGAGCTGGTCGGTGCCTGCTGTAAGAACCACAACTCCCACAATCCCACAGGACAATTCCGCGACGTCCACCCCGCATGACATCTAGCTTGGGTCAGCCAATCCCGTAATGGCGGGAGCAATAAACTTTCCCGTATAAGAGCAAGACACGTTCTTAGGATCTCTCTCCTCCCTTCTGCTTCTCTTCTTCTCTTCACTCTCTTCGCCCACGTCTTTCGCTCGGGTTTCTCTTCAGACTGTATTAACCCAATGCCCTCCGCTCGTAAAACAGCAGAGGACACTGGGCTTGCAGGTTTTGAGGCAATTTGAGCGGCGTGTCCCTCTTTCTTTCTCTCTCCCTTTTGCTCCTTGTCTCCCTCTCTCTTTGAAGGTCTGTTGTGAAACCGAAGTACCAGTGGCTTGACCGCGGCTTCGGTGGATCAGCAGGCCGGCGGACCAGGCCGGACCGACAGCGTTTTGGGGCTAGGCAGGTAGCAGTGGCCTGACCGCGGCCTGCCGAACCCCAAACGCCGAAGCCGACGCAGCGCTTGGAGGATCCCCTGCCAGAAGTCTCCCCTGCCAGAAGTCTTCCACCATTCGGAGGAAGAGCCACGACTGCTGCGGAACGCCTTTTTGCCAAGGACCGGAGGGGAGTTCCAGAGCTGCCCGGAGAGATCTCCCGGATAGGGTTACTCTCCGGGCCACCACCAGCTTTTCTTCGCTGGGCCTACGCCGTTCTCGCTGCGCTCTCCCTCTGGTCTTCCAGGCTCTGCAGCAGCTCCACCTGAGGCTCCCCGAAGACGAGGCTGAGGAGCAGGCAGACGGGGACCAAGGACCTCCCTCACCCAGACGACGCAGACCGGATCCAGCTTTGCCATCCCTGCTTGGACCCAACGCTTGGCGTCTTCTACAAGAAGGGAGGTGCCACTGCACCTTCTGTGTTTGCCTTTCGGTCCCCTGGGGACAACATCTTTGAGCGCTGTGTCTGCTTTCTTTCCCAATGGCTGAAGGTCTGAGTGAGAGGGAGGATGGCGACAGGAGTCCAGCCAGGTGTCAGAAGACATCACGCCGTCCGCATGACTCTCCTGCCCAGTGGAGAAGGGGGCAGCAGCAGTAGTGTGGGTCCTCTGGTGGAGCAAGGGGCAGGTGGTGCAGCCGTAGAGGGCGCCACTGGGCCAGCTGCCACCGGGGGAGGAAATGGAGCTGCTGCCCCAAAAGTGAATGGACAGGACAGGAGAGTGACAGGTATGACCCGCCTGGAATTTAGTCGGGCAGTTCTTCAGTGAGCCATGGGCTTTGTGCCTGGCCATCTGAACTGCCTGGTGAAGGTTCCAGGAAATGCAGATATTTTTGAAATTAGCTTTAAAAACGCTAATGTCCTGGAGAGGTTCTGGAACCTCTTTAGAGAGGGGAAGGACAAGGCCCCCCTCAGCAATTTTGAGGTAGAGCCCCTGTCCGACACGGAAAACAAAGTGGTCACTGTACAGTTTTATAATGAAGCTGTACAGGACCACGATGTGAGTACGTGGTTGGGCAGGTATGGTAGTGTAAAATCAGGATCTCGGAGGGTCCTGGATGAGGACGGAGTCTGGACCGGGTCCAGAAAATGGCTGGTCCAGCTAAAATCTGACCCCTCTGCAGTCGGGGGGGTATGTCATATCCCCAGCACCATTACGCTGGGGAGACACCGGGGCGTGGTGTTTTATCACGGCATGCCCAAGCTGTGCAGGAACTGCGGCGAGTTAGGTCACTTGGCCGCAGCCTGCACAGTGGTCAAGTGCAAGTCGTGTGGCGGCGAGCATGAGACCAGGGCGTGCCGTGACCCGAGGCCCTGTAACCTCTGCGGGGTGAGGGGGCTTCTCTTCCGTGATTGCCCCCTCTCGTACGCGAACAGGGCCCGGAGCACCGCACCATTGTCATTGACTGCCCCCCCGCTCCCTACCCCTCTTGTACCTACAATAATCGAAAGTACATTCACGTCCCCCCCCCCATTCAGCCTGATAACATACCAACACAAGCACCGTGCACGGCACAAGACCTCCCCTGTAGTACTAATTCGGAAATCCCAAACAACACAGTTCCCCTGATTACCCTATCCCCAATCACCACAGTAAAGGAGGAGCCTGACTCCGACATCCTCATCACGGTGGAGGAGTCAGACTCCTCAACCACAGACACCGATTACACCATCACACCCTGGCAGAAGGCGAAATCCAAAAAGGGCAAAAGAATGAGATCACCCAAAACTATAGCTCAGCACAATTTTCCCACCCAGCCTGCAAATCCAGCAATAACACGCCAAACCAAACTAGCCAAAAGAGCCGTCATGACAAATTCAAAAGAAACCCCACAAATCTCCGCTAGGCCAAATCCCCTACCACGCCCAAACAAACCAACCCCACCACCATCAAAGCCGAGACAGACCGGTCACCACACCTTTAGCACCCTTCATCCCAGAACCACTAAGGACCAGCCAGCCCCTGGTCCAGACTCTGTAAACGGGACTCAAACATCATCCGCCTCTCAGGGCCCTCCAGGGGCTGGGGGGAAGCCTGGGGTAAGAACATCTGCCCCCACCTCTCCAGGACGGAACCTCCCAGGCAGTCGGGAGGGGAGACCCATGGGAGCACATGGTCAGGGGGTGAGTAGGCGCCAAAATAACCCAGACACAATTTTCTCTACAATAGATCAAATGTGCCAGAAAATTTCCAGCAATAACTCCGGTACACCAGACACACACCAAAAATAAACTTCCATGGAAAACACAATTACGCTAACAACACTCAACACTCGCAGCATTAAACACCCAGACAAACGCTCAACAGTTTTCTCCATTCTTTCACAAATCCCCTCGGACGTCGTCCTGCTCCAGGAATGTGGTATCCCGTTCCGGGAGTTGGATGGCGCTCTGGGGGGGGAATGGAGAATGGGAGACTCTCTCTGGTCTGGCTCTAACATCGCCAGAGCTGATGGGGTCGGCACGTTGACGAAGAATCCCTTTGTCAAAATAACAGCACACAATATTGTGGAGAGTGGGCAAATCCTCGTCACTGATTTCGATGTCGGGGGTTCCCCACTCAGGGTCGTCAACGTGTACGGCCCCACCAGTGTGGTCGAGAGTCTCCCTTTTCACAAAATTACGACCCATATTACACACTACAATGCCCGTCGTCGTAGGGGGAGACTTCAACTGTGTTTTAAGAGATGAGGACCGCAGCAAACCAAGGCCGGACCGCTCCGGCACCCTGCTGCGGTCTCTCATCGAGGATTTCTCCCTCTGCGACGCCGGGGGCGCCTCTCCTCCCCAGCATACATTTGTGAGTTCCTCTGGCTCCTCCTCATCCAGAATTGACACTGCTCTCCCCAGGCCTGAGGGTGCATAGCTATTCCATCAAGGCGGTGCACTTCTCGGACCACCACATGGTAACCGTGTCCCTGGTCTGGGAGAAATCGATAACCGTGGGTAAGGGGCTCTGGCGAATGAACATCAGCCATCTCCAAGACCCCCAGGTGCGTCTCTCCTTCTCGAGAAGATACCAGGAGTGGGTGAGTCTGAAACATCGTTTTGACTCCCCCGGTGGAGTGGTGGGAGATGGTGAAGGAGCGAGTGCAGGGCTACTTCCGGGCAGTCGGGCGGAGGAAGGCGAGGGTAAGGAGGGCAGTTTTTGAACGCCACAATGCTGCCCTCCAAAGACTAAGCCTCCTCGAGTCCCGAGGCCTGGATGTTAGCAGCGAGATCGCGCAAGCTCGGCAGAGCCTCACCACCCTCTACCGGGAAGAGCGGAAGAAACAGACCTTCCGCTCCAAACTCCAGGGCCTCGAGGAGGATGAGAAATGCACACGGTTTTTCTTCCGCAGGGCACGGACCAAGACAAATAACATCTTGTCTCTCTATAACAGCAGAGGTGTGGTGGTGTCTGAAGAGGCGGAGGTCCGGGAGGTGGCCTACGAGTTCTACGAGGGCCTTTACAGCGAGAGGCCCTCAGACGGGGCTCTCATGGACACCTTCCTGGGCTGCCTGGACAGACGCCTGGGAGATGAGCAGATGGAGGCGGAGTTGAGCATTGAGGAGCTCACCAGGGCGGTGCACTCCTTGAACACGCAAAAAGCTCCGGGCCCTGACGGAATCCCAGCAGAGTTTTACCAGGCTCACTGGGATCTCCTGAAGGGGGACGTGGCGGAAGTGTTCAGGGCTGCGTACAGGGAGGGGCGGTTAGGCGCCTCACTGAGACAGAGCTCAGTAGCTCTTGTCCCAAAGAAGGGGGACCTGAAGGACCTCCGCAACTGGCGGCCGATCAACCTCCTCTCAGTCGATTATAAGATCATGGCGAAGGCGCTGATGGGGAGGTTCCAAGGCCTGATAACTTCGGTGATCGGACCGGACCAGACCTGCAGTGTGCAGGGGAGGTCCATAAATGACAACCTGCTCCTCGTGAGGGATCTAATCATCCACTCCGGGGAGCGGAGGTCCCCCTTGTGCCTTCTCAGCCTCGATCAAGAGAAGGCATTTGACCGGGTGAGTCATGTGTGCTTGGAGAGAGTGCTAGAGAAAATGAACATTCCTGGCCCCCTCCTGCACTGGACAAAAATCTGTCTGACAGATATAACGGGCAGAGTGGTTGTCAATCGGCAGCCCTCTGCCCCGTTCGATGTCAGGTCTGGCGTCAGGCAGGGGTGCCCTCTAGCATCTCTCCTGTACGTCATCTACCTGGAACCGTTCCTCCAGACCCTCAGGGCCAATCCAGGGGTGGTGGGCTACCCACTACCTGGAGCCGGGGGGTAACGGCTAAAGGTGATGGCGTACATGGACGACATTGCCATCGTCGCCACAGATAGTGCCATCTATCGCTTGTGCCATCAAGGTGTTGGCCGACTTCTGTGTGGCCACTGGCGCCCTGGTCAACAGGGACAAGAGTGAAATGTTTCTGTCTCCACATTGGAGTGAGGAGCTGACCATTTCCTTCCCTGTGCGTAGGAATACCATCAAGCTCCTGGGGGTGACCTTCCAGGCTGACGGAGGAGGGAGAACCAGCTGGGAGGGAGCCCTCCGCCACGTCCAAAACAAAATCAGGAGCTGGAGTGCACGGCCCTTGACCATGGCGGGTAAGATCCTTGTCCTGAAGGCAATTGTCCTACCCATTCTGCTCTATGTGGGGAGGGTGTTTCCCCCAGACAAAGCCACCGGGAAGTTAATCACCCGGATGGCTTTCCGCTTTGTCTGGGGGAGCACTATGGAAAAACTGAAACGTGTCACCCTCCTCAAGGAGGAGCGGAATGGGGGGCGGGGGGTCCCAGACATCGTAACCATCATTATGGTGCAGGGTCTGGCCACCCTTGTCCAGAACGTAGGGAAGGTGGGTAAGGCCTCTGGTACCTTTGCCAGGTACTATGCCACCCCCTTCCTCAGAGCAATGGGCTTGGGTGTGCTGGACCTCACCATACCCTACAGCTGGGACCCCCCCTATGTCTATCGAGCCCTGAAGGACTTTGCCTACAGGACGGATCTGCCCAGGGCTGGCCTAACCTCGTGGAGCTACAAAATTATCATGGCTCATTTAAGATCTGGCCAAATTGTAACGCTCCCGAGGGGGGGGCCAGACCTGGACCCGCAAGTCATCTGGGCAAATGTGACACACAAGTGTCTTACCAACAAACAAAAAGACATTGCCTGGATGACAGCCCATAGGTGTCTCCCCACACAAACTTTTATGTACCGCCGGCACTTAGCCCTGACTGAACGCTGCCCCCACGGATGCACTGACTCTGAACACATTCACCATCTTTTCTGGGAGTGCTCCGTGGCCAGGCGGGTCTGGGGCCTTGTTTGTTCCTCTGTCTCCCTAAGCAGGTTCCTGCCAAGATCCTCCCTGATGGCTGAGGGCGTCCTCTACGGTCCGCCGGGGGGAGACCACCGTGCTCCAGCGTCAGTGGAGGATCATTAACATCGTGAAGCAGGTCCTGTGGGAGACGAGGAACATCAAGGTCTACCAAAAAACAACTATAGACCTGATCACTCTCCGGAGGAGGATTCAAAACCTCCTCCAAGACGGCGTGATGTTGGACATTCATATCAACAAGACCCTGGCGAGAGAGAAATGGGGGGTGGACCACTGGAAAGAACTGGTTATATAGTCCACCCCCCCAAGAGGGGCAAGAGGTACTCAACACCTGCCGAGCCCGAGCAAGATGGACCCTTTTTAAGTACTTTTGCCCGCTTTGGGCTCTCTTAAAAAACCCACTTTGTTGCTTTCCTTTGGTTTTGATATGATTTTCTAAAGACCTGTTTTTCATTTGTTAATTATCTGTTTGCACACTTTTGTTTAAAGTTATGTTTCATTTAATTTACAATTGTTGTCTAGTTTTGTCAACTGCTTGCTTTTGTAAAAATTATTATTTTGAGTTATTGAGTGTGTTTTAAAAAGGAAAAAGAATTTTAAAATGTAAAAGAAATTTAAAAACCAATAAAACAACCTCGCCCACGTCTTCGACGCACCCTTTTTGGCCATTCGCTTCAGCTCATCTGCTCCGAGACTCGGACAGAGGCTGAATGCTGCACAGCCCACTATCAGGCCTACGGACACACCCAGTTACCTTGCAGTAACTTCGTGGCCTATAGTGAGTGGAAACTGGTGTACGCGGAACGCTACATCAGTTTACCCCTGCAAAGCTCACCAAAGAACAACAGCAACAAACTTTTCCACCCGGAAAAGGGACCAACGAACATCCTTCCAGCAACCGAGCGGACCAGACAACAACGCGCCGCTAAGACGGGAAGCCCCCAGCTTTGCGTACCTCTCCGGGACACGCATTCACAGCACCATCGCGGCTCCTATAAGGACAGCACGTCTTTTGGATCCAGCAATGCGTATGGACTCAGTAAGACTAAACAAGCATTTGCAGGCATAGCCAGTGTTAGCTTAGTCTTAACTGTTCTTTTGAATCTCCATCCATCCATCCATCCATTATCTTAACCCGCTTATCCTGAACAGGGTTGCAGGGGGGCTGGAGCCTATCCCAGCATACATTGGGCGAAAGGCAGGAATACACCCTGGACAGGTCGCCAGTCCATCGCAGGGCACACACACCAGTCACTCACACACTCATACCTACGGGCAATTTAGACTCTCCAATCAGCCTAACCTGCATGTCTTTGGACTGTGGGAGGAAACCGGAGTACCCGGAGGAAACCCACGCAGACACGGGGAGAACATGCAAACTCCACACACAGAGGCGGCGCCCGACGGGGATTCGAACCCAGGACCTCCTTGCTGTGAGGCGGCAGTGCTACCCACTGCACCATTCTTTTGAATCTGTGTTTCTATATTTGCTTTGTCTTATCATTTGAATGTATTCTGTTAGCCGTTTATGTACGTGAATTGATTTGTCGTCTTTCGCACATATATAGAGTGAACTACACAAGTAGTCGCTCTTCTCACAGCTAACACTCATACTCATTAACACACCCAGAACTCTAGCTTACCCAAGCTAGCTACTCCCACTTTTACCTTTCCTTTTTTCAAGCGACACGCGCGCTTGCGCGCACACACACACCCTAACTTCCCCTCCTAATTCCCGTTAGTTTATCTGTTCTGTGTTTGTACATTGTTTAATAAATATATTTTATTAAAACCCGGTGTCCATTTTGGAATCACATAGACATGTGAGCCGAGTTAAAGCAGTCTTTCGAAGAACTTCCAACCTTCAGGTTATCGGTATGTTTAATCATTTAATATTGGTTATTTTAATTATTAATTAAATTACTAAATTTGTGGTTAGATATTTCAGATAACAGTAATTTTATGAGACTGATTACTTTTCGCAGTTATACTGCTACATAACATTGACAGTTATAATGCTACCAAACTTAACTATCCAAATACTGCTTACCTAGCCAACTAAAAATACCGAAACACAAAGTAAATCACTAAGACAACAATTAAGGTTCACGGGGAGGTAGGGAGGGATGGGGAGAGGTGGTGCTTGAAGAGGTACGTCTTCAGTTTGCGCTTGAACGTGGGGAGAGATTCTACAGTTCTGACCTCAACGGGGAGTTCGTTCCACCACCGTGGAGCCAGAACAGACAGTAGTCGTGAGCGTGAGGTAGAGGCTCGGAGAGGGGGAGGTGCCAAGCGGCATGTGGAGGCTGAACGAAGAGGTCTGGCAGGGGTGTAGGGTCTGATGGTTTTTTGTAGGTAACCTGGGGAAGACCCCTTCACTGCTTGGAAGGCTAGCACCAATGTTTTGAATTTGATGCGAGCCATGACAGGCAGCCAGTGGAGGGAAGTAAGCAGGGGGGTGACGTGTGAGTATTTGGGAAGGTTGAAGACCAGATGAGCTGCTGCATTCTCAATAAATTGGAGGGGTCTGGTGGCAGACGCTGGGAGGCCAGCCAAGAGGGAATTGCAGTAGTCCAGGCGGGACAGAACCATCGCTTGGACTAGGAGCTGGGTCGAGTAGGGGGTGAGAAAGGGGCGGATTCTCCGTATGTTGTATAGGAAGAACCTGCATGACCGGGTCACCGCCGCAATGTTCTCGGAAAGGGACAGGAACATATTAATTTGCCTTTCGTATACTGTACCATAGCCCTGAAAATGGACTCAAGCACAAAGTCTCTGTTACTCTGTAGCCCTATGGAAAATTTGGCCTATGTCACGTTTCAGGTCTGTCTTGCCTTTTTTTATGTTTTATCATTTGTCTTAGTCACGTATTGTCTTTCATGTATTATGTTAGTCTAGGTTCGTCATGTTGTTTAGTTTATCCATCCATTATCTGAACCCGCTTATCCTGAACAGGGTCGCAGGGGGGCTGGAGCCTATCCCAGCATACATTGGGCGAAAGGCAGGAATACACCCTGGACGGGTCGCCAGTCCATCACAGGGCACACACACCATTCACTCACACACTCACACACTCATACACTCATACACTCATACACTCATACCTACGGCCAATTTAGACTCTCCAATCAGCCTAACATGCATGTCTTTGGACTGTGGGAGGAAACCGGAGTACCCGGAGGAAACCCACGCAGACACGGGGAGAACATGCAACGCACAGAGAGGCCCCGGCCGACGGGGATTCGAACCCAGGACCTCCTTGCTGTGAGGCGGCAGTGCTACCCACTGCACCATCCGTGCCGCCTAGTTTGTTTCTTGTTACGATTTATTTTCTCGTCATGTCTAGTTATGTTTCGTTACGATTATTTTACCTTATGTTGAGTGGTTATCGTCTTAGTTCGTTTAGTGTGATGTTTTGATTTATGTTTATTGTTACGCTGACTGGTCGTTGTTTAAACATACACTTTTACATGTCTTTCCGCAAACCTTGCGTTCCGGCTTTCTCTCTCTCTCTCTCTCTCTCTCTCTCTCACACCCTAATTGTTTCCATTTGTCTATTTACTAAAACTACTAACGCTAGATCAGGATTGGGTAAAACTAACAAACTAATCATGTGTTCATGTTTCCTTACGTTTCTCGTGCATGTCATTTACTAAATTACTAATGCTAGGGCAGGATAGGGTTATTACTAACGATTACTAATTACCTTGTTAAACTTGTCATCCATCGCACCTGTTTTCCATTCCCTTGCTGCTCTCTAACTAATTGTCTACACCTGTCTACACCTGCATTTATAGCCCAGTCGCACTTCTGTTCGTGGCGAAATTGTCTGCCTCTTGTACGTCAAAGCGACTCTTGAGCATTACGGTCATTGATTACTCGTTAAGATCCAAGCCTGCCTACCGACCATTGTTTATTGATTTCTGTTTCGTTGACCATCGTTTGTTTTTGACCATGTCCTCGCCTACCGTTTTTGTACCTTTGTCTCGCTGATTGTTTTATGGTTTCGACTTCCGCATCGCCCTCGACTACGACCCTGCCTGCCGTCCGCCTGTACTTCTGCCCCGCTGACAGCTCTCCTGCTACCGGACCTTCCTGCACGTCTACCGACTACGAGTTTGCCTCTTCCCTCGGCACCGTGCTTTTTGTTTGTTTATTGTTTGTTTGGCTGGATCTACGTGTATGGACTTTGCTTGTTTTGACTACGCTCCTGGGATTCGTCCCGAATAAAGCCCTGACGGGACTTTATCCCACTATTGTCGTGCATCTTGGGTCCAACCCCCACGCACCCGTCTCAGCCTAGATATTAAAAGTTCAAAGTTCATAAATAGGAATTAATAAATAGTATAAATAGAATAAATAGGATTTAAAAGGTTAACTATGCAGCGGTTTAATATTGCATATTGTGCCATTGTCAGGATTTCATGGTTAAGTTTATGTATTGTGTTAATTACATGATATGAAATGTATTTTGTTTTCCAAAATACTATGTTCACAATGCTGGACTTATTGTAAAGATGTTTTATTTTGCATACTGTGACAAAAGATTAAAGTTTTGCTTTTTGTTTATTGTCATTAGCCAATGAAAAGTGAGTTGAAGGTCGGGGATCAGGAGGAAGTGGAAAAAACGGGAGAGTGAAGAAGGAGATATTGGGGAAAAAACGCGAGGAATGTGTTGCTGTGCTGTTGTGGTTTTAAAACGTTAACAGTGGAAATACGTAGTCCACATATTTCCAAAGTGCTTGAAGAGAGTAATAACGTGAGTACACAACCCGTGAACGGACGGACTGTTTTGAACAATTTATTCCGAAGAGGAGTTCAACGGTCGGGTGGTCTGCCATCTTGCCTAGCTTAGCTCTACACTGAGATAGCTAGCTGTTCTGGATTGCTCATGGACTGTGTGTTCGCCAACCCGGAGAGCCCGACAAGTTTGCGTAAACCAGAGGAGACGGTAACACAAGAGATTCCTGCGATTCCGACCAACGAAACACACTTTCCGGAGAGGAGCTTTGCGCGCGCTGCCTGTTCCAGGAACTGTGAGTTGGCGTTGTCCTCTAGCTCATTTAGAGTGAAGGAGCCGCCATTTGGTGTGCTACACCGCACACAAGCTACGCGTCAGGCCTGCAACAACCACTTTGACTTGGGGTATTTTTAGTTACACTATAGGGTTTATTTCATTGAGGTATTTCATTTCATTGAGGCTTAGAGTCTTAGAGGCTTTGTAGGTACTTGAATGTGCTCTTGCAAACTATTTTGTTAAGCCGTGAAAGAAAACTGAATTGAATGACTAATTGACAAAAGGAATTATGTTGTGTAGTTAACTTATTTTACAAACATTTCAGTGCCTGTGAATGGTTATTTGCAGTTAAGCTTGAGAACCTAGAGCTATAGTTTCTTTAGAGTGAGCCTTTTAGTAGCCTACACTATAAGTTAACATACAAATGAAGTGAAAGCTAATAAGTTAAAAGTGTTTAAATACCTTGTAGTCATAACAGTCTTTCTATACAGTAATTAATACACAGTGAAAAGACAATATACACACACTTATTGTTAGAGATAACACTTTAGTTAAAGAACTCAGGTTAGCTACCCTTATTAATTGCCCGGACAGCAAAGGGGCGCTACAACTCTATTCTGGGACATCAACAGCAGCTTCTTAATAGACTGCAGAAGAGTTTAATTCGTAGCCTGATAGCACCACCAGTTGTAGACGTTTTGACACCATCTCAATTTTGGTTATGCCATTTATCACATTTTGTGACAAATCTCTTCAAGCGTTCTTACCTGTGTGCTGAGCTCTTGAGCTGTTGAGTGCAGTGTGGCCCAGAGTGCTGTATACATCTTGTTGTGTGGAGGCCAGTTCAGTGTATATACCCTCTGAATCTTTGGAGACTGTAGATGCTGCCATTTCTGAAAACTGCTTCTAATGGTCGCTGTGGTCTGTTGTACCTGAGGAATTATCGTTCAAGGTATTACGTCATTGCTGTTATGTCGCGCCCCCTGAATTGCAGCCGTTGTGGAGAATTTTCAGACTGCTAAACATGAGTAAGTGAGTGAGTTTCAAGCATAAGCTGGTTAAAAATTATTACAAGCCAGGTCCATGAGCTGCTTTGCATACAACAAACAGCTCTTGTTCACATACATTTAGCACAGAGTGGTGTTACGACCCAGGTTCGCGATCCGCTCTGGGTTTTTCTCTCTGCTCGCGTGCTCTGCTTACAGGAACGGAGAGGTGGGCGGAGCTAAGGAGAACTGAACTGGTACTGATTATTGGATTTAGCGCACCTGGAAGCTGGGGTTTAAAGGCACAGCGTCTTCACCATTCTAGAGCTAGCTCACGTTAGCTCATGGTTGCACTGCGAATGCGCCTTCCTCTGTCTGGCGTTGTGGCCTGTATTTGGTTGTTTGCCTGGACACTTGTTTGAAAGGCTTGCATTTTTGGATTTGCCTTTCAATCTTAAGTCTTGAGTAAAAGAAGGTATTTAATAAATATTTGTTATTCCTTCACATGGTTGTTTGTGTCCATTTTATGTTACGGCCACATCGAGCCTTCGGTCGTAACAGTGGTACACAGACATAGATATTCAAACAATAGATCAACAATATAGAAACATGTAAGTTCATATATATAGAGGCCAGAGAGACATTACGTTACATTAATGGCATTTGGCAGACACTCTTATCCAGAGCGACATACAGTTGATTAGACTAAGCAGGAGAGAATCCTCTCTGCAGTCTATTAAGACTCCAGGGTTAAGGGCTTTTCTCAAGGGCCCAACAGCTGCGTGGATCTTATTGTGGATAAACCGGGATTCAAACCACTATCCTTGTGGGTCCCAGTCATGTACCTTTACCACTACGCTAAAGGCCAAGACAGAGACAGCAAAGGATTTTCTCAAAGAAAAAACTGGAAAGTTCTTGACTGGCCAAGTCATTCACATGATTTGAATCTAACTGAACAAAAAGCAAGACAACTCGCCCCCAACACAAGCAGGAAGATAGCTGTAGTACAGGCCTGGCAGAGCATCACCAGATCAGATACTGCACACCTGGTGATGTCTGTGGGTCACAGACATCAAGCAGCCATTACACACAAAAGATATGCGACAAAGTACTAAACATGACTTTGTGCATGTCCCAAATGTTATGATATGAGGAGGGACTATGTATTAAAAGCACTGTAATTTCTTCATGGTGATACAAAAATGGACTAAAAAATATCCTTTAATGAAAGCTGAGAATCTGCATTTTAACCACGTGTGATTTAACAACGTGTGATCACAAATCTAAAATTGTGCAGTACAAAGCCAAATCAAGAAAAAAAGTATTTCTCCCTAACATTATGGAGCTCCGTATACAATTGCAATCACCCTGCAACAAAAGACATTTGGCAGATGCTCTGATGTCTTAAAATAAATACTAAAAAAATAATAAGTCTGCATAACTGTACATGCAGCTCGCCAAACAGAGGCTGTGGCCTACAGCCATAAGCCACATGTACCCAGAAGTAGCACTGTGTTTCCTGTGTTAAATGTATCTCCATCTGTCTGAGTCAGAAAAACAAAGCCCATCTCTGAGCATTCTGCTAAGAGGATGTGTAATGCTACATTAGTGCTCAGAAACACCAAGCTGATGTAGTAAAACTGTCCCATTTGTTTTCTTATTTGTTTTTAAAACTTATTTCAAAACACAATATGTAGAATTCTGAATGTCTGTTTGAAGCTGAAATAAATCATTCCTGCTTTTTGGAAAAACTTTGTAATCATTTATTCCTCATCACTTCAACATGACCACGTCTTACAGAACGTGTATCTGAGGATCGGCCTGGTTCAGCTGCAGTTACCTTATTTGAATGGTATCATGAAATGATGAAAGGAGAGAAATGTAAGGGTAATTTCCTTCATTGATTCTTAATTGACAATGTGTGTTAACATAAAGACAATCACATGATTACAAATAGCCTTTTAGTGATAATCCTTATTACTATTAGACCACTTGCTGAATTAAGTGCTTACTAGGAGCCTTTCTCTGTCTCTTTCCAGCAGACAGACAGCCTTTGACCTTAATGTCTCTGCTTCTCAGATAGCACATTCTGGTCTTACAGCAAGATCGACAAGGGGTATTCAGAAGACAAAATACTGATAAATGTTCATGGCCAGCTTCATGTTTTTTTGTTTTGGTGTTTTTGGATGTGCGTTGATGTGATATCAATTAACAGTGACAGTCAGACATTACTTCAAGTCAAGTAGTGGATTGTAACTTCAGTGTATGAGTTTTGTATCTGCTGTGTCCCTGCTTTGGACATACAGAATAAAGTAAAGGATTGGTGGAAGTGGCGACTAAATGTCTTGAATAAAACCACAGACTCTTGCTTTTAAAGCCACTCAGTGATGGTAGTTTATTTAATTGGCCCATAACACAGTGTAGCTCCTGCTTCCACACTGCCGTAACCATTCGTTCATTCGTTCATATACCAGCCTCTTTTACCAATCAGAAAACAGTGTTTAACTGCGAATGTACTGATGGTTCTCTTTTTCAAACATGTAAGCAATAAATATGGGGTTAGGTAATTACAGTATCAGTATGCAAGTACCTGCAAATTAGGCTGTAGTTAGACACTTTTTTTGGTGGTTGAGCTTGAGTGAGAAATTAATGAATTTAAAACTGTGTTCACTGAAAGCATTAATTGTCAAAGAAATGTAAAAATCATCTGGAATGATTAAAAAATCATTCAATGGTCCACATTGTTGGGCTGTTGTGCCTGTGAATAGATAAATAAAGGAGAATTGGAGGAGAATTTCATATATAGATTTGACATGTAGTCCCTGGATCCTGATCAGCCAGTCTCTCGCTAGAGAGCAATGAAGTCACAAGGTGGGCAGGTCAGACGAAACCAAAAGGGAACGTTGGCGAACTGCCTTTTATTTACAAAAATGTAACAAAACTTCCTCAAATGAAAACAAGGCCAATCTTGCAAACCAACATGTTATAATGAGACCATGAAGAAGAATTTCAAATATACCCTTACAAAAATACTTCTGCAGCAGTGTCCACGAACCAGCTTCCCAAATGGCCCTGCATGTCCTACAGACCTGGAAACAGGCCTCGTATATCACCCAGGGATTAGGGAAAGGGCCACAGCTATGGTGCTTACAATGAATCACAGCTGTGGCCATACCTGCCTGTAGTCACTGTCCAAATACTCACAGACTGCACATGAAATGCTCAGAAAAGCCATTATACAGATAAAGGAAAACACAAGATGTTGAAAGTGTAGTTCTCATGAGATTACAGCTGGTCTCATTATTTAGATTTATAATCACAAAACACTCGTATTTGTAATACTCATCAGCTGACTGATCACTGGGGAAAGAACGTCTGTGCGTGTCTGATCCATCCCTGCAATCGTTTCCTGATATATCAAGGCATCCACCACTCATCCCCTATGCCACCACAAATCTGTAATTCTCTCCTTCTCCCCTACATTGTCCAGCCATTTGTCTTCTTCTTTCTTTCTGCGTCCATCTGAAATTGAAATTCCCTCAACACCTGTTCACCTATTCAATATCCAATTCACAATCAGAACCACAATCTGCATCAACTTCAATCAGCACTTTGTTTCTTTGCACATTTGGCAGACGCTCTTATCCAGAACAACATAGAAAAAGGTTCATACCCATAAACAGAGATAAGTGTGCTGAAAAACCCTTGAGGGAAATACAGTTTCAAGTGCTCAGAATACAACAGATGCAAGGACTTGGGCCTGGTAGATTACAGCAGTTATGACCGAGAAGTGCACGTGTGGAGAGGGGGGGACCTCCTGGGGTGGCTGAACGGAGAGGTCTGGCAGTGTGCAGGTGATCTAAACAAATGTCCCTATAGTATTTCATGATAAATGACTGATTTGAACCAATGAGTTTGGAAGTGCAAGATTTTGTCATAGATGTGAATGACATTGTTTTGAACCTGTGAATAGGCTGTGTTAAATGTGCTGACCATTTTGAGTCTTGTGTCTAAGGTTTTAAAAATTTGGCACAAACTTGTGAGAGTAGCACCAAAGTGATTGGAAAAAAACTGTAACAACGATAACCTTCCTTCCTTAGATTGGTGTTCCCGTTTTTTCATGATTTGTGCCTCTCTTGAACTTTTCTTTCATGTTTATTCTTTATCACACTCTTTCAAGGCTTTCCTGCCTTTCATACTGAGCCACAAGATGGTGCTGTTACCTTTCAGTTCATGAGTAGAAAAGCAAAAATGACAAATTATAAAAATGATAACAAAGTGACTCTTCTTCCTTTATAAGCATTCACAATTTTAAATGAATAACATTGCAGATTAGTGTGCTCCTGAAATGAGCCCAGAGGAAATGTGGCAAAGTAGTGCAGATTTTGTCATATTGTTAAATAATACAAACCAGTAAGTAATTCAGAACCATTCGTATCCATAGTTGCTGTGACTCATCTCAACAACTAATTGCAAATGGAGTTAATCTGTTAGAGTGAAAACAATGATTAAAGATTTTCATGAATTTACACCGAATACAAATGTCACTTTTTATATGCTCATATAAAAGTGTGAGTGTGTGTCGTGTGTCTGCATGTGCGTGCGTCTGTGTGTGTCCGTGCGCGCATGGGTGTGTGCTGTTTTATTTTTTAGAAGTGTGATTTGCTACACTTCCTCTTTTTTTGTTGTGCCAATTTTCTATTCTCGACTGATCACTTCATAGAAAGAAGATGCCAGACTATGCTCAATCACTTCTGATGATATTACTAGCTAGGATTGAGTTTTGTTTACACCCGGGATCAATTAAACAGGCATCCACAGACCAGACATCAGACATATTGACAGATCAAACAAATAAAGCCCTTGATGCAAGTTACAAATTCCCCTTCTCTTCTGGGGAAAGTTGTACAAGTTCTGATTGAGACTGGGCAACTGCTGAACTGCACCTCAGATAAAATTCCTGTAAGACACAGGCATGTTGAAGCGATACAGAACAAATTTATGATCTTTTAAAACATGATATGATAAACGCAATTATCCTTACATTGGCTATTATTGAATGTGCATTGTCTCAAATGCATCTCCCTCACCCCCTCACTGCCTCATTCATTCACTCTTTCACAGAACCTTACCTGCCTCTCTGACTGGGACCAGCAAGGTCGGTGGTTTGATCTCCGGTGCAGCCACAATAATATCCGCAGTTGTGGCGCCCTTGAGCAGGGCTCTTAATCAGGGCCCTTAATCAGGGGGATTGTCTCCCACTTAATCTAGTCAACTGTGAGTCACTTTGGACAAAATCTTGAACCACATGCCTGTAATGTAGTGTAGCTAAATACTAACACAAGTAACGTCCGTTAAAAAGCTAGCTAAATTGCTTATGTGGAAAGCGATTCATAAAACGGATGTTTTATGAATCATATTAGACGGCGGTTATCTTAGCTCAGTGCTATCACACCCTAGTGTGCAGTGGGCATCTTGGGGTGTGGGCGGGTGGGGTTTATAATGGGGGTGTAGAGGCCAGTTCAGTGTACATACCCTCTGAATCTTTGGAGACTGTAGATGCTGCCATTGCTGAAAACTGCTGCGAATGGTGTTTCTGACTTGCTTTTTCATATTATGTGTCACTGCAGTCTGTTGTACATGAGGTTGGAGGTATTACGTCATTGCTGCTAGCAGTCTGCTTCCTTCCCAGGCAGAATATTGCAAACTATACAAACTCAATTTAATCACATACTTGATTTGCTTTTTTCAGGGATTTGCGTTGCTTCAACAATGACGCACACTGTCCTTATTAAAGCAAAGCAAAGCTTTAACATGCGAAGAGCTGCTGTTATGGAGCATCCCTGAATTTCAGCCACTTGAGTGCTAATAGCCTTCCCAAAACAACACTGTGTGTATGATTAGGCCAGCCTAGGAGCTGAAGACACAGGTAAGAACAGCAGCTCATCATTGAGTATGACATGACTCATGTGGTTCATTTAGGAGTCTCTACGAGGGGAACCGCATGTGCTGGTCATACAGGCGTTTGGTGTAATGGTATACAGAGCACACAGGTATTCAATGCAATGATGAAGCAGAAACCACACAAACACAATTTTCACAGACCTCCAACAACATTGATTTTTGAATGCTTCAGTTTTGTCTAAATAGGTTTATTTACAGATGAGCAAAAGCAAAAAAGAAAAAGTGAAGGACAAATGATTGAATTTATACCATGATTGAGTCGCGTACAGAACCATTTTGCGGGTACATGTGGTTTATGGCTTTGCGTCACAGCCCCTGTTTAGAGAGCTACATCTAAGCACGTTTTAGTGACATACTCATTTTTAAAAGTACTAAGAGCTCTTTGTATTAGCAGATGCTTTGACACAGTGAGCTCATAACACATCCACTTTTGTAGCAGGGGGATTGCTGTACAGTAAACTTATGGTGCAAATAAGGATTTGTGATTATTTATACACATGTCCATATTCAACCAATTTATAATGTTATTACTGAAAATACTCTGCATATATGGACTTTTGTACAGTAATTCCACTGCATTTAATAATATTTAATAAAAATGACAAAACATTAGCAATGATGAATATTACTTTGGGGAGCACAGCATTTGTCTCAATGAACCAATTCCATTTAAGTAGCTTAGTTGAACATTATTTCACTGAATTAACATTTCAGTTAATCTGAAAATACACAAATTCATATCCAAGTTTAATCTTTAAAATGTGATTCATAACCAGAGGTTTCAGAGGAATGGAGTGCAAACAAATATATTATCAAGATGACAGGATTTCTCTCCAGGCACTGAGCGCTTTGATGACACACCACTCAAACACTGGCACAGTTCTGCTTATTTTGATATTTTCAGCTGAGGAAAAGGTTAAAACTGTCATGGTACAAAAATGGATTTCCCATTCGGCATCAATGTTACACCATTGGCAATTAAAGGAGCAGAGCATCAGTCTCACAGATGAAGTGGATGGTCAAATGGCAGCCTGCGTCCACCCACACATTCTCACCACGGTAAGTAAGTGCACAGTCTGCACCTGAGTTATTGACACTGCCTAGTGTGTAATGATCATCTGGTTCTCCACTCCTCCAGTAGCTGTAATAGAGTCAGAGAGACTGAATGAGACACAGAAGCCCTGCTTCTCTCCTGTTTCCTACAGAGACACAGTGACTCCTGCACATTCTCTGTCTATTACTGGCTATGATAGTGCACTGTTTGACACTGCAGACCCTGAATAAATCAAGCAGAGTTTAGAGAGTGAAAATGTATCCTGATTGAAGATAAATCTGAATTGCACTGAAAACATTCAAAGCATCCCCATCATACAAACTGTACAAAATTATTAATGAAGACGGTGATGTTCACATATTCACAATAAATAATGAACAGAAATATATGCACTGCATGAACACAAATCAAGGACCAACTAGCAGCAGAGGAACATTCATATTTCTGATCTGTTCAGAAGTTGTTTCAAATTATGCAGCTCTTTGTCTGTCTGTATATTTATGCCCAGTACTGTGTGTGCAAGGAATCTTACTTATTCTGTAGGAGGGTTCCATCCACCCAAAGCCAGGTGCCCTCTGTTTCTGAGTCACTCAGTCCAATCCAGTAAACATATTGTATGTATTTGTTGATGAACTCCTGAACACAGACACACAATGACTCTCACTGCTCACTCTGCTGACAGAGACACTGAGAGACACACAGTCCTGTAAGATTTAACTAATTGTAAGACAATTTTATACTGATCACAAACCTATCTGCTGTCCCCACACAATTTTTTTTTAAAGATATTTTTTAGGCCTTTTTCAGCTTTATCAGACAGTATATAGTATAGAGAGACAGGAAGAACAGGAGCGAGAGAGAGGGGAAGACATATGTCAGACGGTCGGATTCGAACCACCGACGTCGCGGCTCACAATGAGCATGCGGTCAGTGCTCTACAGGCTGCGCCACCGAGACACCCGTCCCCACACAATTTGACCCGACAATAAAGTACGCACACTTGTCTGATCCTCTGAGTCAATTCACACCTTAATCTGACTGGAGGCGTTTATTCATTGGAACCAGCTCATTGGTCAATTTGGAAGCCACACCACACTGATAAACAAACTTCACTCAAAGTAATCATACTGAATTTTGATCAGATTGAAAGAAGCAACATGATATGAGAATCACAATTGTCTTTAAGAAGGCTGTAGGATGTAGAAATATGAATTTATGTCAAATTTCTCTCCCCTACCCACTCACTGCCTCATCCATTCACTCTTTCACTGAACCTTACCTGCTCCTCGTCACTCTCTATAATCACCAGGTCAGCTCCCCGTCTTAAACAGTCTCTGTGACTGTCCTTCCAGCTCTTCCTCTCAGTGGAGAAGTAGTAACACTTGGAAGAGAACTGCTCCCAGCCCTGTGGACAGGGCTTGCACAGTCTCTCTGTACATGAAGAACAGGCAACAGTTTCTGTGAATTATCTTTACATTGAGCAACAGAATGAAAGTAAAAGACTAAAAGCTCTTCTGCTGATAACCAACAGAGGAACACCACTCACTCTGCTCCATTAAGAGGAGTTTCTTAGATACTGGACTGTATTCTCTCTGTAGCCGGTCCTTGTCCCTGTTCAAGGTGCTGCTATTAGCTCTGAGCTCCTCCTGGCCTCTCTCCAGCATTGAATATTTCCGAGACTGGTCTGTATCTAATACACAAGGGGAAAATGCATTCCTTCGAAACAAATCTGTGAATTTTACCATGTTTCACCACTGTTCACTATGATACAGACAATTGCATCATATATTTTTACAGTTAATTAGCTGAGACTTTTTATCCAAAGAGACATACAGTTGATTAGACAAAGCAGGGGACAATCCACCCTGGAACAATGTTGGGTTAACGACCTAGCCCAAGGACCCAACAGCTGTGCCAATCTTATTGCGGCTACACTGGGGCTTGAACCACCAACCTTCCAGGTCCCGGTCATGTGCCTTAACCACAAGGCTACCGGCTGCCCCATGTTGACCAAGATATTAATTTATACTATGTTGTTCCAAAAAAGAGAAGCCATGTATTTATGTACACAGTGTTAGAACATTATGAGCAATGTTTTTGTTTATTTAGGCTCTGTAATGATATTTCTGTATATATTTAACAATGGGCATTTCAGGATGCAGAATTTCAATGACACTTATGTCAATCACACTGACAAACAATGTAGTCATACACATTTAAAAACGAAATATGACAAACATTGATCACAGCATCAACATCTCATTTTAGATCCTCAATAATAACACCTCTGAAATGTGGATGAACATAAAGCACCTCGTATTATTTCCAAGGCATTCTGCCTGGGTGAAAAAAATGGTTTTCATCAGGGTCATAAAAAATAGGTGGCAGACAGTATATACAGTCACTGAGCACTTTATTAGGAACACCTACTTACTCGTGCCATTATCAAATCAACCAATTGTGTGGCAGCTGTACCATGCATAAAATTATGCAGATACAGGTCAGGAGCTTCAGTTAATAATCACATCACCCATCAGACTGGGGAAACAATTTGATCGAAGTGATTTTGACCACAGCAGAAGACCAATAACTCTAAAAAATTAGTCTCATAAAATACCTAATAAAGGGCTCTCTAAGGGTATATGCCAACCTTTCCACATGTATCAAACATGACATTACATTATTGGCATTTTGCAGACGCTCTTATCCAGAGCGATGTACAATTGATTAGACTAAGCAGGAGACAATCCTCCCCTGGAGCGATTCAGGTTTAAGGGCCCAACGGCTGTGCGGATCTTATTGTGGCTATACTGGGATTAGAACCACAGACCTTGTGTGTCCCAGTCCTTTACCTTTACCACTACGCTACAGGTCACCCTAGGCCCTTGGCCCGACACAAAGAAACTGATAGATGCACATACTATTCTATAGCAGGATCTAGTGTCTATATGCATTGGTCATTCATTTGCTTTGTTCTAGCCCATTTCAAAAAGGCCTTTTATCTTTTTTAAATCCTGATACTCACAGAGGACACACAGGACTATTGTTGCAGCCAATAAGAGAGCACACAGCAGCCCCAGACACACTGCAGCCAGCCTGTAGGGGTGTGAGCTTTGTTCCCTTTTCTCTGTGGTCAAGAAAACAGACAATTTAAGCAGAATGCATTTTTCTTTTTTAAACCAAACATATGGTGGTAAATTCAAGATTCACGAGAGAGGGTGAAAACTCACTACTGCAAGCGCTACTATTACCACAGTGGCTCTGAAGTGCAAGCCACAAAAACAAAATGAAGAACGCCCAAACGATAGCTCTGAAATGCACATAGAGGCTCTGAAGTACCACACACACACGCAACTAATTAGCCAACTAACAATGTTAATATTAAGCCAAGTTAACATTTAAAATGAAAAAAAATTCAACAAAACTTATTGAACCAAACAGCAAATGACTGGTGCTAAATCAAGTCTGCAGCAAACAGTGATGATGCATTTCTGTCATGTTTTTGTTTCTGTTCTGTACTGCTGAACGGGCTTACTGACCTGCTGAAAACAGAGGGGCTTACTCACCTGCTGAACCACAGAGGGACTTACTGACCTGCTGAACCACAGTGGGGCTTACTGACCTGCTGAATCACAGAGGGGCTTACTGACCTGCTGAACCACAGAGGGGCTTACTGACCTGCTGTATCACAGTGGGGCTTACTGGCCTGCTGAATCACAGAGGGGCTTACTGACCTGCTGAACCACAGAGGGACTTACTGGCCTGCTGAATCACAGTGAGGCTTACTGATCTGCTGAACCACAGTGGGGCTTACTGACCTGCTGAACCACAGAGAGAATTACTGACCTGCTGAACCACAGAGGGAATTACTGACCTGCTGAACCACATAGGGGCTTACTGACCTGCTGAACCACAGTGGGGCTTACTGACCTGCTAAACCACAGTAGGGCTTACTGACCTGCTGAACCACAGAGGGGCTTACTGACCTGCTAAACCACAGTGGGGCTTACTGACCTGCTGAACCACAGTGGGGCTTACTGACCTGCTGAACTACAGAGGGGCTTACTGACCTGCTGAACCACAGTGCGGCTTACTGACCTGCTGAACCACAGTGGGGCTTACTGACCTGCTGAACCACAGAGGGGATTACTGACCTGCTGAACCACAGTGGGGCTTACTGACCTGCTGAACACAGTGGGGCTTACTGACCTGCTGAACCACAGAGGGGCTTACTGACCTGCTGAACCACAGAGGGGCTTACTGACCTGCTGAACCACAGTGGGGCTTACTGACCTGCTGAACCACAGAGGGGCTTACTGACCTGCTGAATCACAGTGGGACTTACTGACCTTCTGAACACAGTGGGGCTTACTGACCTGCTGAATCACAGAGGGGCTTACTGACCTGCTGAATCACAGTGGGGCTTACTGACCTTCTGAACACAGTGGGGCTTACTGACCTTCTGAACACAGTGGGGCTTACTGACCTGCTGAACCACAGAGGGGCTTACTGACCTGCTGAACCACAGAGGGGTTTACTGACCTGCTGAACCACAGTGGGGCTTACTGACCTGCGATGCCACAGTGGGACACTGTGCAGGAGGAGGTATGGTTGGTAGGTTTCACCTCAGAATAGGTTACATCTTCATCATGAGTTTCTGAGAGAGAACGGGGGCGGGGGTCAGTAATCTCATTATTTTCAAAATAGAACCAAGTAGGCTGTGCTGTGGTCCATCCTGTTAAGGCTCACAGTAGTGCTGCTCAAAAACATTAAAATACAGAAATATCTTTATGAATAAAGAGGCATATTTGAATATATTCTGAGTAAGAATGGCACTGCCAACGGCTTGTACCCTCATACCTGTTTGGTCTGAAACCAGCAAACCAGAAAATTGCGGATACCTATTGAGCACCGTGACATTGCCTGACCACCAACAGAACAAGAGATAATTAATGGTAATGTGCCCACATATTCGCTAAAAGATTGAAGTTACTTCATAAAAATGCAACATTAACGGCATGTTAACGACGACATAACAGAAACGGTTGTACAGAATTCAGCGACTCACCTGCAGACGCCTGCTTCAAGTTCTTCTTGAATTTTACCGATGAATAATGCACACCCTCAGCCATTGGGGTGAAGAAAGACCCTGAATCACGGAGAGCAGAGAGAGAAAGAGCAAGGAAGGAGAGGAGAGGCAGAACAGAGAAAAGGAAGTAAAACAGTCAGTGGTTTATATTGTGTTAGTTGCACATATTCTCTCTCTCTCTCTCTGTCTCTCACCTCTCCCACCCTGTGTACTTAAACCTTAAAGTTAATTTAGAAACCCTTCCTCTGTCGACAGTTTATATTTAACCCTAGAATCCTCCTAAGCATCCAAGGGTTGCTTGAAGAACCTTCTTCAATGAAGTTGTTATTTCTGGGATGTATTCAAAGCATTGAATTCATTGTATGTACTCTCATTTGTTTTATATATTCTAAACAATACAGTTTCTAATGCAAATGGTGGGCATTTACTATATAGAGCCTTTATCAAAAGCACTGTACAATTGACGCTTTGCATTCCCCCATTCACCCAGCCTTGTCTTGCTCAGGGACACACGCAGGGCGGGATCAAACCGGCAACCCTCCGAATGCCAGACGACCGTTCCTGCCTCCTGAGTTAATGTGATCTTGTAATGTTGTTATTATTATGATTATTATGATTTGTATTATTATAACAGATTCCTCCAGGCACCTGTGTGGCAAATTGAAGAGCCCCTAAAGGTTCCTCCAGGAACATTTCATTTTTAGACTGTAAATATGCAACATGCTGAATTACAACTAAATATAGAAAACCTAGCTAAACTATTATTATAAGTTAAACATTATTATTTTGAGCCAATTTTCGACACTGTATTTTCTGATTTTCCATGGGCCCCCCTGACTGCTTCATGGTCCCCCTGGGCCTCTTCAGTCAAAAAATCCCACAATTCTTTAATATCACTTTTTTATCAACTTCAAACCAGTTCCACCAATAATAGTTAGTCATTTATTTATATTACTTTATTATTCCAAAATCAGGACACATATTTAAATAATGAAAATAAAACATTTAAAAGCTGGTTGTTTTTAATAGACTAAACCTTTTTTACCATCTTTAGAGGCTTTTTATGATTATGATAAACTTCTACTCATTTTTTTCAGTCCACGATTCACTGAGGGATCATTACAAACATGTCCAGTAAGTGAGAACATCGGTGGGACATCTGATTGGAGGGCTGTAGTGTAGCTGGGGTCCCTGATTGGAGGGTTAGATTGGAGTCCAATGGTCTGGGAGCCTGGCAGTTAACCCAAATGTTGTGGATTTGCAGTGCTGCCGTTGGACTATTGAGCAAAGCACTCCAACTGAATGATCAAATTAGCCAGTTGTATAAGGATAATTATGAATCAGAATATTCTAATACACACCTCCCATGTACAGTACACTACAGTTCATTCGTGCTGTGTAGAAATTTGGTTCTTTTTTATTTGGCTCCAATGAATTAATTACTTAGAAAGTTATATATAAGATATTACGTGTTCAATGATAACTGGTAGTGTCATAACAGGGGCGATAGAGCAGTCATCTAGCACTCAGACAGTTGCGGCTCGATCCCTCGCCCTGGTCGTGTCAAAGTGTCCAGGAGCAAGACACCTAACGCCCAATTGCTCTCGATGAGCTCATTGGTACCTTGCATGGCAGCCTTTCCCTGTTGGTGTGAAAGCGCTGTGTAAATCCAGTCCATTTACCACCCTCTGGTGGCCATTTAACATCATTATTTCCACTTACACCTCACACGATAATAGTTGCTTTTTAATTTAGTTGTATGTGATATGGAGGTGCTGGAGTATATTCAGTTTCTCCACTGTCTAAATATGTATGCCCAGTAGTGTGCGTGAAAGGACTCTTACCCTCTCTGCAGGGGGCTTCCATCCACCCAGAGCCAGGTGCCCTCTGTTTCTGAGTCACTCAGTCCAATCCAGTTATAATCTCATGTGTATTTGGTGATGAACTCCTGAACACAATGATTCACTCTCACTGCCCACCCTGCTGAGACACACAGTCCACACCGAAACATTCTGGATGTGTCCAGATACTGAGCAACAGTGTGAGCTACATCACATCGATAAATGAGATTCACTCAAAGTATTAATATTGCACATGTGTCATGTTGGAAGAACCAACATGCTATGATAAATACAATTATCCTTATAGTGGCTATTTTTGAATGTGCATTATCTCAAATGTATCTCCCTCACCCCCTCACTGCCTCATTCATTAACTCTTTCACAGAACCTTACCTGCCTCTCTGACTGGGAATAATAATAATATCCGCACAGTTGTTGCACCCTTGAGCAGGGCCCTTAATCAGGGGGATTGTCTCCCACTTAATCTAGTCAACTGTAAGTCACTTTGGATAAAATCTTGAACCACATGCCTGTAATGTGGTGGAGCTAAATACTAACACAAGTAATGTCCTTTAAAAAGCTAGCTAAATTGCTTATGTGGAAAGCGATGAAAAAAACTGATGTTTTATGAATCATATTAGACAGCGGTTTTCTTAGCTCATTGCTATCACACCCATCGATCACACCCTAGTGTGCAGTGGCCATCTTGGGGTGTCGGTGGGTGGGGTTTATAATGGGGGCGTAGACGTTGTTTTGATTTCCACAGTTTTATAGAATTATGAACAATCTTTTGGTTTAGGTTGGCTCTATAAATGTTATGTTATGGTCTATATTTTACAATGTGTATTTCAGATGGAATAATGAACTCATCTCAGTGACATATTTTAATTACACTGGTATGCAGTGTATTACTAAACTTATATAATGGTTCTTGAAAAAGATAAGGTATTAACATCACATTTTAGGTCTTACACAATAATAATGACTTATTTCTTATGAATATTTCTTGTTTTTGAAATATAATGAAAAAATAGAAGGACTTGGCCAAAACAATATCCTGAAACCCAGTACAAGACATTATATGTAATGTAACATGACAGGACATGAGATGAGCTTCTTAATAGACTGCAGAAGAGTTTCATTCATAGCCTGATAGCACCACCAATAGTAGACGTTTTGACACCATCTCAATTTCGGTTATGCCATTTATCACATTTTGTGACAAATCTCTTCAAGTGTTCTTACCTGTGTGCTGAGCTCTTGAGCTGTTGAGTGCGCTGTGGCCCAGAGTGCTGTATACATCTTGTTGTGTGGAGGCCAGTTCAGTGTATATAACCTCTGAATCTTTGGAGACTGTCAAGAATGCAGCAGCTCGTCTGGTCTTCAACCTTCCCAAATACTCACACGTCACCCCCCTGCTTACTTCCCTCCACTGGCTGCCTGTCGCATCAAATTCAAAACATTGGTGCTAGCCTTCCAAGCAGTTAAGGGGTCTTCCCCAGCTTACCTACAAAAAATCATCAGAACCTACACCCCTGCCAGACCTCTTCGTTCAGCCTCCAAATGCCGCTTGGCACCTCCTCCTCTCCGAACCTCCACCTCACGCTCACGACTACTGTCTGTTCTGGCTCCACGGTGGTGGAACGAACTCCCCGTTGAGGTCAGAACTGTAGACTCTCTCCCCACCTTCAAGCGCAAACTGAAGACGCACCTCTTCAAGCAGCACCTCTCCCCGTCCCTCCCTACCTCCATGTGAACCTTAATTGTTGTCTTTCTGTGATTTACTGTGTGTATCGGTATTTGTAGTTGGCATGGTAAGCAGGGTTTGGATATTTAAGTTTGGTCACTTCTGCTTTGTTGTTTGTTTATTTGTTCGTAAAAAATTTCAAATAGGTCCTGGTCCTTATCTTTGTTGTACAGGTAGCAGTTGAAATTGTATTTCCCTCCAGGGTCTTTCAGCGTACTTATCCCTGGTTATGGGTATGCACTTTGTTGTACGTCGCTCTGGATAAGAGCGTCTGCCAAATGCCAATAGTGTAATGTAATGTAATGACTGTAGATGCTTCCATTTCAGAAAACTGCTGCTAATGGACTTTCTTGCTTGCTTTTTTATATAAATGTGTCGCTGTGGTCTGTTGTACATGAGGAAGTATTGTTGGAGGTATTACGTCATTGCTGCTAGCAGTCTGCAGTCTTTCCATGCAAAATACTGCAAACTAGACAAACTGAATTTAATCAAATACTTGATTTGCTTTTTGTTGAAGCACACCGTCCTTGTTAAAGCAAAGCAAAGCTTTAACGTGCGAAGCACCGATTATGGAGAATCCCTGAATTTCAGCCACTTGAGTGCTATTAGCTTTCCCAAAACAACAATGTGTGTATGATTAGGCCAGCCTAGGAGCTGAAGACACAGGTAAGAACAGCAGCTCATCATTGAGTATGACATGACTCATGTGGTTCATTTAGGAGTCTCTACGAGGGGAACCACATGTGCTGGTCATACAGGCATATGGTGTAATGGTACACAGAGAGACAAACACTCTCTACACAAACACAATTTACACAGACCTCTAACAACATTGATTTTTGAATGCTTCAGTTGTCTAAATATGTTTATTTACAGATGAGCAAAAGCAAAAAAGCACAAATGAAGGGCAAATGACTGAATTTATACCCTGATTGAGTCGCACACAGAACCATTTTGCAGGTACATGTGGTTTATGGCTTTGCGTCACAACCCCTGTTTAGAGAGCTACATCTAAGCACGTTTTAGTGACATACTCATTTTTAAAAGTACTAAGAGCTCTTTGTATTAGCAGATGCTTTGACACAATGAGCTCATAACACATACACTTTTGTAGCAGGGGGATTGCTGTTGTGTACTCCAGTAAACTTATGGTGCTAATAAGGATTTGTGATTATTTATACATATGTCCATATTCACAGAACTAATAATGTTATTGCTGAAAATACTCTGCATGTATAGACTTTTGTAGAGTCATTCTGCTGCATTTAATAAAGATTAGTCTCACAGCACATTTCTAGTTAAAATAGCAGTATGTATACTCCATGTATTCCCAACAGTAGCAGTCAGCTCTTGCTCTGCATATTGGTATGGAAAATTACAAATAATTATATCATTATGCCCAGTACTGTGTGTGCAAGGAATCTTACTTTTTTTGCAGGGGGGTTCCATCCACCCAGAGCCAGGTGCCAAGTCCAATCCCGTTATAATCTTGTGTGTATTTGGTGATGAATTCCTGAACACAGACACACAATGACTCTCACTGCTCACTCTGCTGACAGAGACACTGAGAGACACACAGTCCTGTAAGATTTAACTGATTGTAAGACAATTTATACTGGTCACAAACCTACCCCCTGTCCCCACAACTATCTCCTGTCCCCACACCATTTGACCAGACAAAAAAGTACACACATTTGTCTGCCCCTCTGAGTCAATTCACACCTTAACCTGACTCAGGCCGTTATTCATTAGGACCAGCTCATTGGTCAATTTGAATGCAAACATCTGGAGGTGATTGGTCAGAAAGGTTTGTTTAGTTTAAAATAAGTTGATTTTGTTAACGATTAGGTGTCAGATACTGAGCAGCAGCATGAGACACACCACACTGATAAACAAACTTCACTCAATTTAATCATCCTGAATATTGATTGATAAGAGAATCACAGTTGTCTTTAAGAAGGCTGTAGTATGTAGAAGTATGAATTCATGTCAAATTTCTCTCCCCTACCCACTCACTGCCTCATCCATTCACTCTTTCACTGAACCTCACCTGCTCCTCGTCACTCTCTATAATCACCAGGTCAGCTCCCCGTCTTAAGCAGTCTCTGCGACTGTTCATCCAGCTCTTCCCCTCAGTGGAGAAGTAGTAACACTTGGAAGAAAACTGCTTCCAGCCCTGTGGACAGGGTGTGCACACTCTCTCTGTACATGAAGAACAGGCAACAGTTTCTGTGAATTATCTTTACACTGAGCAACGGAATGAAAGTAAAAGACTAAAAGCTCTTCTGCAGATGACCAACAGAGGAACACCACTCACTCTGCTCCATTAAGAGGAGTTTCTTAGATACTGCACTGTATTCTCTCTGTAGCTGGTCCTTGTCCCTGTTCAAGGTGCTGCTATTGGCTCTGAGCTCCTCCTGGCCTCTCTCCAGCATTGAATATTTCCAAGACTGGTTTGTATCTAAAATGCATTCCTTAGAAACAAATCTGTGAATTTTACCATATTTCACCACTGTTAACTATGATACAGACAATTGCATCATATATTTTTACAGTTAATTAGCTGAGACTTTTTATCCATTACATTACTTTAATGGCATTTGGCAGACGCTCTTATCCAGCGCGACATACAGTTGATTAGACTAAGCAGGAGACAATCCTCCTCTGGAGCAATGCAGGCTTTTCTCAAGGACCCAACAGCTGCGTGGATCTTATTGTGGCTACACCGGGATTCAAACCACTATCCTTGTGGGTCCCAGTCATGTACCTAATCCACTACGCTAAAGGCAGAGATAGAGACAGCAAAGGAGTTTCTCAAAGAAAAAACTGGAAAATTCTTGACTGGCCAATCATTCACATGATTTGAATCTAACTGAACAAAAAGCAAGACAACTCGCCCCCAAAACAAGCAGGAAGATAGCTGTAGTACAGGCCTGGCAGAGCATCACCTGATCAGATACTGCACACCTGGTGATGTCTGTGGGTCACAGACATCAAGCAGCCATTACACGCAAAAGATATGCGACAAAGTACTAAACATGAATAAAATAAATACTTAAAAAAAATAAAAAATAAAAGTCTGCATAACTGTACATGCAGCTCGCCAAACAGAGGCTGTGGCCTACAGCCATAAGCCACATGTACCCAAAGTAGCACTGTGTTTCCTGTGTTAAATGTATCTCCATCTGTCTGAGTCAGAAAAACAAAGTCCATCTCTGAGTGTTCTGCTAAGAGGATGTGTAATGCTACATTAGTGCTCAGAAACACCAAGCTGATGTAGTAAATCTGTCCCATTTGTTTTCTTATTTGTTTTTAAAACTTATTTCAAAACACAATATGCAGAATTCTGAATGTCTGTTTGAAGCTGAAATAAATCATTCCTTACTTTTGGAAAAACTTATAATGTATTCCTCATCACTTCAACATGATCACGTCTTACAGAACGTGTATCTGAGGATTGGCCTGGTTCAGTTGCAGTTACCTAATTTGAATGGTATCATGAAATGATAAAAGGAGGGAAATGGAAGGGTAATTTTCTTAATTGATTCTTAATTGACAATGTGTGTTAACATAAAGACAATGACATAATTACAAATAGCCTTTTAGTGATAATCCTTATTACTATTAGACCACTTGCTGAATTAAGTGCTTACTAGGAGTCTTTCTCTGTCTCTCTCCCAGCAGACAGACAGCCTTTGACCTTAATGTATCTGCTTCTCAGCTAGCACATTCTGGTCTTACAGCAATATTGACAAGGGGTATTCAGAAGACTAAATACTGATAAATGTTCACGGCCAGCTTCATGTTTTTTTGTTTTGGTAAAGCCCCCCCTCTGGAAAAGTGTGTATAAGAGTCTTACTGTGTCTGATTCAAATCAGAAAGCCAGTAAGCTTTCTCACTTTCTGTAATTTCTTTGAAAATAAATATGAAACTTTATTCAAATATAGCTGTCGTTGTTTTCACTGGGATCTGTTTCATCAGACGATGCTCACCTGTGAAATGTTAAAAAGGGCATTTTTTCCTTAACAATGGTAACCTGCACAACTCGTGTGGATGTGCGTTGATGTCATATCAATTAACAGTGACAGTCAGACATTACTTCAAGTCAAGTAGTGGATTGTAACTTGAGTGTATAAGTTTTGTATCTGCTGTGTCCCTGCTTTGGACATACAGAATAAAGTAAAGGATTGGTGGAAGTGGCGACTAAATGTCTTGAAACACTGTGTAGCTCCTGCTTCCACACTGCCGTAACCTTTTGTTCATTCATTCATATACCAGTCTCTTTTACCAATCAGAAAACAGTGTTTAACCGCAAATGTACTGACGGTTCTCTTTTTCAAACATGTAACCAATAAACATGGGGTTAGGTAATTACAGTATCAGTATGCAAGTACCTGCAAATTCGGCTGTAGTTTGACACTTTTTTTGGTGGTTGAGCTCAAGTGAGAAATTAATTAAAGAATTTTGAAAATTGTGTTCACTGAATGCATTTTTTGTCAAAGAAATGCAAAAATCATCCGGAATGATTCAAAACTCATTCAATGGTCCACATTGTTGGGCTGTTGTGCCTGTGAATAGATAAATAAATAAGCAAATAGTGGAATTGGAGGAAGACCTTTCATATATAGATTTGACATGCACTCCCTGGATCCTGATCAGCCAGTGGGGGTCGCTAGAGTGCAATGAAGTCACGAGGTGGGCAGGTCAGACGAAACCAAAAGGGAAGGTTGGCGAACTGCCTTTTATTTACAAAAATGTAACAAAACTTCCTCAAATAAAAACAAGGCCAATCTTGCAAACCAACATGTTATAATGAGGCCAGGAAGAAGAATTTCAAATATACCCTTACAAAAATACTTCCGCAGCAGTGTCCACGAACCAGCTTCCGAAATGGCCCTGCATGTCCTACAGACCTGGAAACAGGCCTCGTATATCACCCAGGGATTAGGGAAAGGGCCACAGCTATGGTGCTTACAATGAATCACAGCTGTGGCCATACCTGCCTGTAGTCACTGTCCAAATACTCACAGACTGCACATGATATGCTCAGAAAAGCCATTATACAGATAAAGGAAAACACAAAATGTTGAAAGTGTAGTTCTCATGAGATTACAGCTGGTCGCATTATTTAGATTTATAATCACAAAACACTCGTATTTGTAATACTCATCAGTTGACTGATCACTGGGGAAAGAACCTCTGTGTGTGTCTGATCCATCCCTGCAATCGTTTCCTGATATATCAAGGCATCCGCCATCCATCCCCTATGCCACCATGAATCTGTACTTCTCTCCTTCTCCCCCATTATCCAGTCTTCTTCTTTCTTTCTGCATCCATCTTGAATAAAATCATTCCAAAGATGAAATTGAAATTCCCTCAACACCTGTTCACCTATTCAATATCCAATTCACAATCAGAACCTCAATCTGCATCAACTTCAATCAGCACTTTGTTTCTCTGCACATTTGGCAGACGCTCTTATCCAGAACAACCTAGAAAAAGGTTCATACCAATAACCAGAGATAAGTGTGCTGAAAAACCCTAGAGGGAAATACAGTTTCAAGTGCTCAGAATACAACAGATGCAAGGACTTGGGCCTGGTAGATTACAGCAGTTGTGACCGAGAAGTGCACGTGTGGAGAGGGGGGGACCTCCTGGGGTGGCTGAACGGAGAGGTCTGGCAGTGTGCAGGTGATCTAAACAAATGTCCCCATAGTATTTCATGATAAATGACACATTTGAACCAATGAGTTTGGAAATGCAAGATTTCATCATAGATATGAATGACAATGTTTTGAACCGGTGAATAGGCTGTGTTGAATCTGCTGACCATTTTGAGTCTTGTGTCTAAGGTTTTGAAAATTTGGCTCAAACTTGTGAGAGTAGCACCAAAGTGATTGGGAAAAAAACTGTAACAACGATAACCTTCCTTCCTAAGATTAGTGTTCCCGTTTTTTCATGATTTGTGCCTCTCTTGAACTTTGTGTTTCATGTTCATTCTTTATCAGGCTCATGGGCTTTCCTGCCTCTCATACTGAGCCACAGGATGGCGCTGTTACCTATCAGTTCATGAGTAGAAAAGCAAAAATGACAAATTCTAAAAATGATAACAAAGTGACTCTTCTTCCTTTATAAGCATTCACAATTTTAAATGAATAACATTGCAGATTAGTGTGCTCCTGAAATGAGTCCAGAGGAAATGTGGCAAAGTAGTACTGATTTTGTCATATTGTTAAATAATACAAACCAGCAATTAACTCAGAACCATTCATATCCATAGTTGCTGTGTCTCATCTCAACAACTAATTGCAAATGGAGTTAATCTGTTTGAGTGAAAACAATGATTAAAGATTTTCATGAATTTACACCGAATACAAATGTCACTTTTAATATGCTCATATTAAAGTGAGAGTGTGTGTCGTCTGTCTGCATGTGCGTGCATCTGTGTTTGTCCGTGCGCTCGTGGGTGTGCGCCGTTTTATTTTTAAAAAGTGTGATTTGCTATACTTCCTCTTTTTTCGTTGTGCCATTTTTATATTCTAGACTAGAAGATGCAAGACTATGTTCAATCACTTCTAGTGTTCTTTTGTTCCACATTATTGTTCAGCTCAATACCAGTCTAACATTACATTACATTACATTATTGGCATTTGGCAGATGCTCTTATCCAGAGCGACGTACAGTTGATGAGACTAAGCAGGAGACAATCCTCCCCTGGAGCAATGCAGGGTTAAGGGCCTTGCTCAAGGGCCGAACGGCTGTGTGGATCTGATTGTGGCTACACCGGGATTAGAACCATCGACCATGCGTGTCCCAGTCCTTTACCTTAACTACTACGCTACAGGCCGCCTTACGCAATTGTCCTTGTGTAGTCTCTGTCTGAACCTGTAACTCTGAGCCTCTCTCTGCATCTCTTTCCGAAAACTGAAATTATGGATCTGATCAGCTGGTCTCTCAATGCAATTGATCAAATTTTTCTCGACGAGAAAACTGGGTAAGGGAGAACCTGCCTGCCCCGACGGAACGCATGCAGCCGGATACATGATGGACTCGTATGAGGTACCGAGGGTCGTGTGTCTGTCCATCCTTTCCGTGGAGGATATTGAAGACGTCTACATAATTGGGATTATGATAACAGGTTTCCTGCTGTTTGGATTTGGTGGGTTCCTGGTTTATCGCAAAGTTCGAAAGGCGTTGGCAGCAGTTTTGGCAATTGAGAAGCTGTCCGTCTTTGAGAGAATGTGTCGGATCATGAACACTCAGACTCAAGCGATAGGCGAACTGCATCGCCTCACTCGCAAGATGGATAACGACTTGGAGAAGTGGATTGGAACGACTCGGAATGGGCCATCACATTCAGCTAATTTGGACCGAGAGAACCAGTGAGACTTTAAGGCAGGCAGAAAACTGTAGAGTCGGCCTAACCCAAACAAGCTTATCTTCATTGGCTCCCCCGCTTCGGCCTTGGACAGCCGATTTCTACTCTCCTGGATGGTATGCAGACAGCTGCTCAGCCCATCCCCCAAACCCCACCCCTCTCCTCCCTACTCCTCCTGTGGACTTCACCACTTGGGACTTAAGGTTGTCTCCAATCCTCACCACCGATAGAGAACACTGTTGGCCTGGGCGGTGACGAAGTACAGAGGCTCACACATACACATACACAAAGACACACGCACACACACCCTTGGATTCAACGCCTTAGTCGGCCCCCTCGAGTCTTTCCCTATCATAGAGCAGTCTGCTGGGGAGTTGGGCGTTGCGCCATGTGGCTGCGCGCTCCCCCTAGTGTCTGAGCTGTGACACCTCCCCTCCCTGAGACCTTTCCCAATACCAAAATGTGCATGTCTCGAGTTTTCTTGTTGTGATGTTTAATTGTTTGCTTATGTGCCAAGGTTTTTTTTTCCTAATCCCACACTGGGCCCCCATAAAGGAGCCCAGTTTGGGGAGTTGTGTTTTTTTCCCTCATCTCCCCCCATTGTTTCTTTCTTATCTAATGATAGTTCTCCTGCTCCTGTCTCCTTCCCCATGTTGGCCACGAAATGGCCTCTGTATGTTTCTTGGACGGGATGAAACTGTCAACTGTAATTTCGTTGTTCTGTACTGTGCAATGACAATAAAGCTATTCCATTCCATTCCAATTCTTAATTCTATTTGCAGAATGTAGGTAGATCAGGGTTACGCCTCCCCTTCATTTCGTTTGCGGTCATTTGGACACCTTCAGTTTCTCTCATGTCTCTGTTTTGATCTAGTGTCGCATTGTTAACTGTGTCCTAAGTTCCCATGAGGGCACTGATAAGAGAAGTAAGTTTATGAGAACACGAGGAGCTAAGCAAGATAAATACGTGTCTGGGCCTTGGGTAGGCGGTGTAGGGGTCCTCGCGCGGGCTCCAAATTATGTCGGAAGTTTACTCTCTACGAAACCGGGGCGCCAGTTAATGTTATGTAGCCGTATAACTGCAAAAAGTAATCAGTCTCATAAAATTACTGTTATCAGAAATATCCAACCACAAATTTAGTATTTTAATTAATAATTAAAATAACCAATATTAATGATTGAACATACCAATAACCTGAAGGTTGGAAGTTGGAAGTGTCTATGTGATTCCAAAACGGACACTGGGGTTTAATAAAATATATTTATTAAACAACGTACAAACACAGAACAGATAAACTAACGGGAAGTTAGTAGGGGAAGTTAGTAGTAGGGTGTGTGCGTGCGTGTGTGAGCGCGCGTGTCCCTTGGACAAAGGAAAGGTAAATTGGGCGTGTCAGTGAGTATAAGTGTTAGCTGTGAGAAGAGCGACTACTCGTGTAGTTCACTCTATATATGTGCGAAAGAAGACAAATCAATTCACGTACATACACGGCTAACAGAAAACATTCAAATGATAAGACAAAGCAAATATAGAAACACAAATTCAAACTAACAGTTAAGACTAAGCTAACACTGGCTATGCCTGCAAATGCTTGTTTAGTCTTACTGAGTCCATACGCATTGCTGGATCCAAAAGACGTGCTGTCCTTATAGGAGCCGCGATGGTGCTGTGAATGCGTGTCCTGGAGAGGTACGCAAAGCTGGGGGCTTCCCGTCTTAGCCACGTGTTGTTGTCTGGTCCGCTCGGTTGCTGGAAGGATGTTCGCTGGTCCTTTTTCCTGGTGGAAAAGTTTGTTGCTGTTGTTCTTTGGTTAGCTTTGCAGGAGTAAACTGATGAAGCGTTCCGCGTACACCAGTTTCCACTCGCTTTAGGCCAAGAAGTTACCGCGAGGTAACTGGGTGTGTCCGTAGGCCTGGTAGTGGGCTGGGCAGCATTCAGCCTCTGTCCGAATCTCGGAGCAGATGAGCTGAAGCGAATGGCCAAAAAGGGTGCGGCGAAGAAGTGGGCGAAGAGAGTGAAGAGAAGAGAAGAAGCAGAAGAGAGAGATCCTAAGAACGTGTCTTGCTCTTATACGGGAAAGTTTATTGCTCCCGCCATTACGGGATTGGCTGAGCCAAGCTAGACGTCATGCGGGGTGGACGTCGTGGAATTGTCCTGTGGGATTGTGGGAGTTGTGGTTCCTACAGCGGAGTGAGGCTCCTCTGAGGGCCCTCAGGACAGATACATCTCCTTGTCTGTCTCCAGCGGGGTCTGAGGAGAGGGCAACGATTTTACCGGCAGATGCCCTCCCCCCTCCATGACCGGGACCCCGCAGGGCACCCCGGCTCCGGACTCCTGGCTGAGGGGGCCCCGCGAGACACGGAACTCCACCTCGAATTAGCTCTGGCAATTGCCCGGGCTCCTGGCAGATCAGCAGTCTAAAACTGCTGTACTGTACATCATCAGAAACATCACAGCCATGAACCCAGAAGATGACCTCACTACACTCTCAGAAATAAAGAAACTGTTCTTCAAGGATCAAGTTCCCAAATGTAGCTTGAAAGTCCAGTAATTTTCTCTGGGTACAAATCAGTGCATTTTCCAAGCCAAAGAGTACAAAGTACTTATAATTACTAGCTTGGGTTGAGTTTTGTACCTGTTTAGGCCCTTTTTCTACCTTTATTTCTGAGATTGTACTGAAATAAAACATGAACTAATGTCTTACTGTCAATTAAAATCCCTGCTGGTATCTGGTTTACCAGTTCAGACCAGTTCAAGCTATGTTTTGAAACAGCTGATATCTGATCATTTCAAGCTGGTCCTAGCTGGGTTTTAGACCAGGGATCACTTAAACAGGCATCCACACACCAGTTGTCCTGGTAGAGGACAATGTCTATCACTGCAGTTTAGGATTTATTCCCTGTTTGTACCTTACAATTCTTACAATTACTAAAAAAAAAAAACTTCATACAACTCTCTGCCCCAACATGCAGCTTGTCAGTTCATTTAACTCACAAAATGGATCAAAATTACTAAACCATTGCGAACATGTCTCAAAGGAAAAACACCAATTTTTTGTGTCAATCATAGCACAATGATCTAAAAAACACTTACAACCAGTGGCATTACAGTTGATGCACTATTTTCTGTGAGTGATTTTCTAATTGGACTGGAGAAATGTATCATTTTTGGTGGTTAGAGTTTTTGTAAAAGCAATGAAAAAATTATTCAGTTTGGTCCACATACACGTAACTTAAAGTTCAAAGTATTAATATTGCACATGTGTCACGTGGGAAGAACCAACATGATATGAAAAACACAATTATCCTTACAGTGGCTATTTTTGAATGTGCATTGTCTCAAATGTATCTCAATGCCTCATTCATTCACTCTTTCACAGAACCTTACCTGTCTCTCTGACTGGGACCCGCAAGGTCGGTGGTTTGATCTCCGGTGTAGCCACAATAATATCCGCACAGTTGTTGCACCCTTGAGCAGGGCCCTTAATCAGGGGGGATTGTCTCCCGCTGAATCGAGTCAACTGTAAATCACTTTGGATAAAATCTTGAACCACATGCCTGTAATGTTGTGTAGCTAAATACTAACACAAGTAACATCTGTTAAAAAGCTAGCTAAATTGCTTCTGTGGAAAGCAATTAATAAAACTGATGTTTTATGAATCATATTAGAAGGCGGTTTTCTTAGCTCATTGCTATCACACCCATCGATCACACCCAAATGTGCAGTGGCCATCTTGGGGTGTCGGTGGGTGGGGTTTATAATGGGGGCGTAGACGTTGTTTTGATTTACACAGTTTTATAGAATTATGAACAATCTTTTGGTTTAGGTTGGCTCTATAAATGTTATGTTATGGTCTATATTTTACAATGTCTATTTCAGATGGAATAATGAACTCATCTCAGTGACATATTTTAATTACACTGGTATGCAGTGTATTACTAAACTTATATAATGGTTCTTGAAAAAGATAAGGCATTAACATCACATTTTAGGTCTTACACAATAATAATGACTTATTTCTTATGAATATTTCTTGTTTTTGAAATAGAATGAAAAAATAGAAGGACTTGGCCAAAACAATATCCTGAAACCCAGTACAAGACATTATATGTAATGTAACATGACAGGACATGAGATGAGCTTCTTAATAGACTGCAGAAGAGCCTGATTCGTAGACGTTTTGACACCATCTCAATTTCGGTTATGCCATTTATCACATTTTGTGACAAATCTCTTCAAGCGTTCTTACCTGTGTGCTGAGCTCTTGAGCTGTTGAGTGCTGTGTTGCCCAGAGTGCTGTATACATCTTGTTGTGTGGAGGCCAATTCAGTGTATATACCCTCTGAATCTTTGGAGACTGTCAAGAATGCAGCAGCTCGTCTGGTCTTCAACCTTCCCAAATACTCACACGTCACCCCCCTGCTTACTTCCCTCCACTGGCTGCCTGTTGCATCAAATTCAAAACATTGGTGCTAGCCTTCCAAGCAGTTAAGGGGTCTTCCCCAGCTTACTTACAAAAAATCATCAGAACCTACACCCCTGCCAGACCTCTTCGTTCAGCCTCCAAATGCCGCTTGGCACCTCCCCCTCTCCGAACCTCCACCTCACGCTCACGACTACTGTCTGTTCTGGCTCCATGGTGGTGGAACAAACTCCCCGTTGAGGTCAGAACTGTAGACTCTCTCCCCACCTTCAAGCGCAAACTGAAGACGCACCTCTTCAAGCAGCACCTCTCCCCGTCCCTCCCTACCTCCCTGTGAACCTTAATTGTTGTCTTTCTGTGATTTACTGTGTGTATCGGTATTTTTAGTTGGCAAGGTAAGCAGGGTTTGGATATTTAAGTTTGGTCACTTTTGCTTTGTTGTTTGTTTATTTGTTCGTAAAAAATTTCAAATAGGCCCTGGTCCTTATCTTTGTTGTACAGGTAGCAGTTGAAATTGTATTTCCCTCCAGGGTCTTTCAGCGCACTTATCCCTGGTTATGGGTATGCACTTTGTTGTACGTCGCTCTGGATAAGAGCGTCTGCCAAATGCCAATAGTGTAATGTAATGTAATGACTGTAGATGCTGCCATTTCTGAAAACTGCTGCTCATGGACTTTCTTGCTTGCTTTTTTATATAAATGTGTCGTTGTGGTCTGTTGTACATGAGGAAGTATTGTTGGAGGTATTACGTCATTGCTGCTAGCAGTCTGCAGTCTTTCCATGCAAAATACTGCAAACTAGACAAACTGAATTTAATCAAATACTTGATTTGCTTTTTGTTGAAGCACACTGTCCTTAGCAAAGCTTTAACATGCAAAGCGCCGATTATGGAGCATCCCTGAATTTCAGCCACTTGAGTGCTAATAGCCTTCCCAAAACAACAATGTGTGTATGATTAGGCCAGCATAGGAGCTGAAGACACAGGTAAGAACAGCAGCTCATCATTGAGTATGACATGACTCATGTGGTTCATTTAGGAGTCTCTACGAGGGGAACCACATGTGCTGGTCATACAGGCAGATGGTGTAATGGTACACAGAGAGACAAACACTCTCTACACAAACACAATTTATACAGACCTCTAACAACATTGATTTTTGAATGCTTCAGTTTTGTCTAAATATGTTTATTTACAGATGAGCAAAAGCAAAAAAGAAAAAGTGAAGGACAAATGATTGAATTTATACCATGATTGAGTCGCATACAGAACCATTTTGCAGGTACATGTGGTTTATGGCTTTGCGTCACAGCCCCCGTTTAGAGAGCTACATCTAAGCACGTTTTAGTGACATACTCATTTTTAAAAGTACTAAGAGCTCTTTGTATTAGCAGATGCTTTGACACAGTGAGCTCATAACACATCCACTTTTGTAGCAGGGGGATTGCTGTTGTGTACTACAGTAAACTTATGGTGCAAATAAGGATTTGTGATTATTCATACACATGTCCATATTCAACAAATTAATAATGTTATTACTGAAAATACTCTGCATATATGGACTTTTGTACAGTAATTCCACTGCATTTAATAATATTTAATAAAAATGACAAAACATTAGCAATGATGAATATTACTTTGGGGAGCACAGCATTTTTCTCAATGAACCAATTCCATTTAAGTAGCTTAGTTGAACATTATTTCACTGAATTAACATTTCAGTTAATCTGAAAATACACAAATTCATATCCAAGTTTAATCTTTAAAATGTGATTCATAACCAGAGGTTTCAGAGGAATGGAGTGCAAACAACTATATTATCAAGATGACAGGATTTCTCTCCTGGCACTGAGCGCTTTGATGACACACCACTCAAACACTGGCACAGTTCTGCTTATTTTGATATTTTCAGCTGAGGAAAAGGTTAAAACTGTCATGGTACAAAAATGGATTTCCCATTCGGCATCAATGTTACACCATAGGCAATTAAAGGAGCAGAGCATCAGTCTCACAGATGAAGCGGAAGGACAAATGGCAGCCTGCGTCCACCCACACATTCTCACCACGGTAAGTAAGTGCACAGTCTGCACCTGAGTTTTTGACTCTGCTTAGTGTGTAATGATCATTTGGTTCTCCACTCCTCCAGTAGCTGTAATAGAGTCAGAGAGACTGAATGAGACACAGAAGCCCTGCTTCTCTCCTGTTTCCTACAGAGACACAGTGACTCCTGCACATTCTCTGTCTATTACAGGCTATGATAGTGCACTGTTTGACACTGCAGACCCTGAATAAATCAAGCAGAGTTTAGAGAGTGAAAATGTATCCTGTTTGAAGATAAATCTGAATTGCACTGAAAACATTCAAATCATCCCCATCATACAAACTGTACAATATTATTAATGAAGAGGGTGAAGTTCACATATTCACAATAAATAATGAACAGAAATATATGCAAAGCATGAACACAAACCAAGGACCAACTATTGGCACTGGAACATTCATATTTCTGATCTGTTCAGAAGTTGTTTCAAATTATGCAGCATTGTGTCTGTCTGTATATTTATGCCCAGTACTGTGTGTGCAAGGAATCTTACTTTTTCTGCAGGGGGGTTCCATCCACCCAGAGCCAGGTGCCCTCATTTTCTGAGTCACTCAGTCCAATCCAGTTCAAATCTTGTATGTATTTGTTGATGAACTCCTGAACACAGACACACAATGACTCTCACTGCTCACTCTGCTGACAGAGACACTGAGAGACACACAGTCCTGTAAGATTTAACTAATTGTAAGACAATTTTATACTTGTCACAAACCTATCCCCTGTCCCCACAACTATCTCCTGTCCCCACAACATTTGACCCCACAATAAAGTACACACACTTGTCTGATCCTCTGAGTCCATTGACACCTTAACCTGACTAAAGGCCTTTATTCATTAGACCCAGCTCATTGGTCAATTTGGATGCAAACATCTGGAGGTGATTGGTCAGAAAGGTTTGTTTAGTTTAAAATAAGTTGATTTTGTTAACGATTGGGTGTCAGATACTAAGCAGCAGCATGAGCCACACCACACTGATAAACAAACTTCACTCAAAGTACTCATCCTGAATATTGATCAGATTGCAAGAAGCAACATGATATGAGAATCACAATTGTCTTTAAGAAGGCTGTAGTACGTAGAAGTATGAATTTATGTCAAATTTCTCTCCCCTACCCACTCACTGCCTCATCCGTTCACTCTTTCACAGAACCTTACGTGCTCCTCGTAACTCTCTATAATCACCAGGTCAGCTCCCCGTCTTAAGCAGTCACTGTGACTGTTCTTCCAGCTCTTCCCCTCGGTGGAGAAGTAGTAACACTTGGAAGAAAACTGCTCCCAGCCCTGTGGACAGGGCTTGCACAGTCTCTCTGTACATGAAGAACAGGCAACAGGTTCTGTGAATTATCTTTACACTGAGCAACAGAATGAAAGTAAAAGACTAAAAGCTCTTCTGCAGATAACCAACAGAGGAACACCACTCACTCTGTGAATTGTCTCTGGGACAGTACTGCTCCATAAAGAGGAGTTTCTTAGATACTGCATTGTTTTCTCTCTGTAGCTGGTCCTTGTCCCTGTTCAAGGTGCTGCTATTGGCTCTGAGCTCCTCCTGGCCTCTCTCCAGCATTGAATATTTCTGAAACAGGCTTGTGTCTAATATACAAAGGGAAAATGCATTCCTTAGAAACAAATCTGTGAATTTGACCATATTTCACCACTGTTCACTATGTTACTGACAACTGCATCATATATCTTTACAGTTAATTAGCTGAGACCTTTTATCCAAAGTGACTTACAGTTGATTAGACAAAGCAAAGCACAATCTGCCCTGGAGCAATGTGGGGTTAACGACTTAGCCCAAGGACCCAACAGCTGTGCCAATCTTATTGCGGCTACTCTGGGGCTTGAACCACCAACCTTCCAGGTCCTAGTCATGTGCCTTAACCACAAGGCTACCGGCTGCCCCATGTTGACCAAGATATTAATTTACAATATGTAGTTACAAAAAAAGAGAAGCCATGTATTTATGTACAGAGTGTTAGAACATTATAAGCAATGTTTTTGTTTATTTAGGCTCTGTAATGATATTTCTGTATATATTTAACAATGGGCATTTCAGGATGCAGAATGTCAATGACACTTATGTCAATCACACTGACAAACAATGTAGTCATACACATTTAAAAACAAAATATGATAAACATTGATCATGGCATCAACATCTCATTTTAGATCCTCAATAATAACTTCCTTATTTATATTTTATTTTATGTCAATATTTCTTCTTTATTTCTCTTCAGACAAAGATTATTGGGAAAAAACACCTGTGAAATTTTGATGAACATACATCAACTAGTATAATGGCCAAGGCATTCTGCCTGGGTGAAAAAAATGTTTTTCATCAGGGTCATAAAAAATAGGTGGCAGACAGTATATACAGTCACTGAGCACTTTATTAGGAACACCTACTTACTCGTGCCATTATCAAATCAACCAACTGTGTGGCAGCTGTACCATGCATAAAATCATGCAGATACAGGTCAGGAGCTTCAGTTAATAATCACATCACCCATCAGACTGGGGAAACAATGTGATCTCAGTGCCCACAGCAGAAGACCAATGAGTCTAAAAAATTAGTCTCATACATACCTAATAAAGTGCTCTCTAAGGGTAAATGCCAAACCTTTCCACATGTATTTCCAAACTGATAGATGCACATTCTATTCTATAGCAGGAGCTAGTGTTAATATGCATTGGTCATTCATTTGCTTTGTTCTAGCCCATTTAAAAAAGGCCTTTTATCTTTTTTAAATCCTGATGCCCTCTCCACAAGCTACAGTAAATTGCCTAAAAATGGCATTGTACCAGGATTAGAATAAAGTGACACAGACAGTGTGATATACTCACAGAAGACACCCAGGACTATTGTGGCAGCCAATAAGAGAGCACACAGCAGCCCCAGACACACTGCAGCCAGCCTGTAGGGGTGGGAGCTTTGTTCCCTTTTCTCTGTGGTCAAGAAAACAGACAATTTAAGCAGAATGCAAATCTTTTTTTTTAAACCGAACTTATCGTGGTAAATTCAAGATTTGCGAGAGAGGGTGAAACCTCACTACTGCAAGCACTACTATTACCACAGTGGCTCTGAAGTGCAAGCCACAAAAACAAAAAGAATGCCCAAACGATAGCTTGCTGCCATGAAATGCACATAGAGGCTCTGAAGTACCACACACACACACACACACACACACACACACACACACACACACACAAATTCAAACTAATAAGCCAACTAACAATGTTAATGTTAAGCTGAGTTAATATTTTAAATGAAAAACAAATTCAACAAAACTTACTGAACCAAACAGTAAATGGCTGATGCTAAATCAAGTCTGCAGCAAACAATGATGATGCATTTCTGTCATGTTTTTGTTTCTGTTGTTTCTGTTTTGTTTCTGTTCTGTACTTGCACTTCAGTACTGACCTGCTGAACCAAAGAGGGCCTTACTGCCCTGCTGAACCACAGTGGGGCTTACTGACCTGCTGAACCACAGAGGGGCTTACTGACCTGCAGAACCACAGTGGGGCTTACTGACCTGCTGAGCCACAGTGGGGCTTACTGATCTGCTGAACCACAGAAGGGCTTACTGACCTGCTGAACCACAGAGGGGATTACTGACCTGCAGAGCCACAGTGGGACACTGTGCAGGAGGAGGGATGGTTGGTAGGTTTCACCTCAGAATAGGTTACATCTTCATCATGAGTTACTGAGAGAGAACGGGGGCGGGGGTCAGTAATCTCATTTCTTACTTCATTCGGGTCATTCAAGTTCCTCTCCAATATAGTATATACACACTCACCGTGATCTTTATTAGGAACACTTTTACTTTATTACACCCACTTATTCATGCAATTATCTGGCAGCAGTGCAATGCATCCAATAATGAAGATATGGGTCAGGAGCTTCAGTTAATAATAACATCAACCATTAGAATGGGGAAAAAATGTGATGTAACTTTTTTCAGTGAACTCATTGTTGGTGGCAGACAGGGTGGTTTGAGTATCTCAGAAACTGCTGATCTCCTGGGATTTTCATGCACATTATGTTTGCAAATAATGGTCAAAGCTGACAGGGAGGTGACAGTAATGCAAATAACAGTGGTATGCAGAAGAGCAGTTCTCTCTAAGTGGATAGGCTACAGCAGTAGAAGTCTAAAGTCTAATGAATACCTAATAAAGAGCTAGGTGAGTGTATATAGTGTGTGTGTGTGTGTGTGTGTGTGTGTGTGTGTGTGTGTGTGTGTGTGTGCGTGCATGCGTGTGTGTGTGTGTGTGTGTGTGCGTGAGCCCATGTGTGTGGGCGTGTGTGTCAACATTGCCAATGAACAGTCATCACTAGTTAAGACATTTCCTGTTGAATGATGCATCACAGACAACACGGCTTGTGTGCCTTCTAACACATATATGTAGTGTCCTGCACTGTGGCCAATTTCCGTGTTAAATCTATATCTTTACATTTGAAATAAAAAATTTAAATGTTAAGGAAGACAGCATTAAAATGTATAGGAGAGAAACACAGAAGCAAGGGAAGGAAAAAAAGGAACATAAAATCTTTTGTTTCTATTTTCAAAATAGAACCGAGTAGGCAGGGGTGTGGCCCATCCTGTTAAGGCTCACAGTGGTGCTGCTCAAAAACATTAAAATACAGAAATATCTTTATGAATAAAGAGGCATATTTGAATATAGTCAGAATGACACGGCCAACTGCTTGTACCCTCATACCTCTTTGGTCTGAAACCAGCAAACCAGAAAATTGCGGATACCTATTGAGCACCGTGACATTGCCTGACCACTAACAGAACAAGAGATAATTAATGACAATGTGCCCACATATTCGCTAAAAGAGAGAGATTGAAGATTACTTGATAGAAAATGCAACGTTAACGATATGTTAACGATGACATAACAGGTTGTACAGAATTCAACGACTCACCTGCAGGCTCCTGCTTCAAGTTCTTCTTGAATTTTACCGATGAATAAAGCACACCCTCACCCATTGGGGCGAAGAAAGACCCTGAACCACGGAGAGCAGAGAGAGAAAGAGCAAGGGAGGACAGGAGAATCAGAACAGCAGAAAAAAGGAAGTAAAACAGTAGGTGGTTTATACAGTGTTAGCCGCAGATATTCTCTCTCTCCCTCTCTCCCTCCCCGTGTACTTAAACCTTAAAGTTAATTTAGGAACCCTTCCTCTGTCAACAGTTTATATTTAACCCTAGAATCCTCCTAAGCATCCAAGGGTTGGTTGAAGAACCTTCTTCAATGAAGTTGTTATTTCTGGGATGTATTCAAAGCATTGAATTCATTGTATGTACTCTCATTTGTTTTATATATTCAAAACAATACAGTTTCTAATGCAAATGGTGGGCATTTACTATATAGAGCCTTTATCCAAAGCACTGTACAATTGAGGCTTTGCATTCCCCTATTCACCCAGCCTTGTCTTGCTCAGGGACACACGCAGGGCGGGATCAAACCGGCAACCCTCCGAATGCCAGACGACCGTTCCTACCTCCTGAACTAATGTGATCTCGTAATGTTGTTATTATTATGATTATTATGATTCGTATTATTATAACAGATTCCTCCAGGCACCTGTGTGGCAAAGAGCCCCTAAAGGTTCCTCCAGGAACATTTCACTTTAATTAATTCATTCATTATCCTAACCTGCTAATCCTGAACAGGGTCGCAGGGGGGCTGGAGCCTATCCCAGCATACATTGGGCGAAAAGGCAGGAATACACCCTGGACAGGTCGCTAGTCCATCGCAGGGCACACACATCATTCACTCACACACTCATACCTATGGGCAATTTAGACTCTCCAATCAGCCTAACCTGCATGTCTTTGGTCTGTGGGAGGAAACCCACGCAGACACGAGGAGAACATGCAAACTCTGCATGTTCGAACCCAGGACCTCCTTGCTGTGAGGCGGCAGTGCCACCCACGGCACCATCCGTGCCGCCCTCTGTTGATATGAAATAAATGAAAAGAAATGTGACAATGTGTTTGCTTCACATTGGTGTAGTGTTACAGTGGAAGAAGACAAAAAATGATGTGACAGCGTTTCACAGGAATCCTACTTAGCCTTCACTTGATTTACAAAATGATTAGAGCCAGAATGGCAGATTGTCACCAATTACCTGTATGGCTTTATCACTGATGTGCACTGATAACATATTCTCCTACTCAAATACATAATGGTGGATTGTCACCTTCCTTATTGTTGTTGTAACACTTGGTCATTCACAATTTCACAGTTATCTGCACGATCGGTGTGTACTTGAAAGCTACAGTAACAGGGGCGTCACTGTGACCTGCCTCCGCAGGAGCCCAAAAACTGAGCCATAGTGAAAGACTAAAGGAACTTATTGGTCAAAACTTTAAAACGTTATTATTTTGAGCCAATTTTTCGACACTGTATTTTCTGATTTTCCATGGTCCCCCTGGGCCTCCTCAGTCAAAAAATCCCACAATTCTTTAATATCACTTTTTTATCAACTTCAAACCAGTTCCACCAATAATAGTTAGAGTCATTTATTTATATTACTTTATTACTCCAAAATCAGGACACATATTTAAATAATGAAAATAAAACAACATTTAAAAGCTGGTTGTTTTTACTAGTGTAGGGGTCCTCGCACGGGACTCCAAATTATGTAGGGTCCTTGCACGGGCCGCCAAATAACGCAGGGATTTTACTCTCTACGAAACCGGGGCGCCAGTTAAACGTTGTGTTGCAGTATAACTGCGAAAAGTAATCAGTCTCATAAAATTACTGTTATCAGAAATATCCAACCACAAATATAGTATTTCAATTAATTAAAATAACCAATATTAATGATTGAACATACCGATAACCTGAAGGTTGGAAGTTCTTCGAAAGACTGCTTTAACTCGGCTCTCATGTCTATGCGATTCCAAAACGGACACCGGGGTTTAATAAAATATATTTATTAAACAAACATACAAACACATAACAGATAAACTAACGGGAAGTTAGTAAGGAAATTTAGTTTGGTATGTGTGTGTGCGTGTGTGTGGCGCGCGCAAGCGCGCGTGTCGCTAGAGTTCTGGGTGTGGTAATGAGTTAGAGTTAGCTGTGAGAAGGGACTACTTGCATAGTTTTACTCTATATATGCGCAAAAGACGGCGAATCAATTCACGTACATATATATGTAGCTAACCAAACACATTACAATGGTTGGATGGTAAATATTGAAACACAGATTCACAAAAACAGTTAAGACTAAACTAAACACTGGCTATGCCTGAATGTTTGTTTTCTTACTGAGTCCATACGCATTGCTGGATCCAAAAGACATGCTGTCCTTGTAGAAGCGGCGATGGTGCTGTGAATGGTGTCCGGGAGAGATGCGCAGGCTGGGGTGTTCCCGTTTTAGCAGCGCGTTGTCGTCTGATCCGCTGGTCCTTTTCCAGGTGTAAAAGTTCGTTGCTGTTTCGTTGTTGGGCTTTATTGGGGTAAACTGATGTAGCGTTCCGCGTACAACAATTTCCACTCACTATAGGCCACGTAGTTACCGCGAGGTAACTGGGTGTGTCCGTAGGCCTGGTAGTGCGCTGTGCAGCATTCAGCCTCTGTCCGAGTCTCGGAGCAGATGAGGTGAAGCGACTGGCCAAAAAGGGTGCGTCGAAGAGAACAAGCAGAAGAGGCAGAAAAAGCAGAAGAGCCAGAAGAGAGATCCCAAGAACGTGTCTTGCTCTTATACGGGACCGTTTATTGCTCCCGCCATTACGGGATTGGCTGAACCAAGTTAGACGTCATTCGTGGTGGACGTCGCAGAATTCTCCTGTGGGCATGTGGAAGTTGTAGTCCCTACATCCCCCCTGTGGTCTCAGGATGCGGCTGAAGCCAGTGTTCCACGAGAGCACAAAAGTCAGTTCACAGTCCACAGGTCAAGTACATTGGGTCGGTAACACAGTTCACAATTGACTGACAAACATCCAGGCATTTATCAACAATTAACTAAACTGGTCTAAAACACATGATACAAACAATGTGAAACACTAAGGTCGAACAGTGAATACATTGTCACAAAACATGAGAAACCTTGGTGAAAGGGTTAGTCGTTTTGTTAGTTCAGGTGTTTTGTTAGTTATTGGATGGTGTCCAGAAGGTGGAGCACCAACAGGAATGACCCAGCCATGAAAATGTTCAGATGATGTAGGGGTCTAGGATGGAGAGGCTGTAGCCTTTTTGGAAGTCTTGTTCAGACTGACCAATTGTTCTAGTCCCTACAGTCAGGTTGCTGACGAGGGTTGTCATCTGAAATATGTGGGGACATTTTCAAATTAGGGCAGCTTTCTGTATCCAAGCTTAACCTTATGGCTGTGTCATCAGGAAGGAAATGGAGAGGTGGTCTCATTTCTAAATGATGTGGTAAGCTCACAAGTGGTCTTGTCTTGCTTGGGGAAGAGGTGGAGTAAGGCACACTGGGGTGTGGCAATATACTTGTAAAGATTACACTGTAGTTTCTACATGCAATACTTTACGATGGTTCAGTAGGTGTAGAAAGAAGCAATGAACGTTTACGAGTTATAACAGGTGTCGGATTTAACTCTACAGTACCTACTTACGATCTGCGTTTGCTGCTGCTACATGCAAATCTAAGTGGCTGCTATAAACTACCAGTTTATTTTGCCACCCCCCTTTGGTAGGAAAGGTGTGCAAAAGAAAGTGGTCAAAGCTTCAGCTGGGAGTCTGCCTGTGAAGAGACCACGGCTATAGATCAGTCTTATTCAACGTCTTTTGATGGAGGTTGAACAAGACCAGATAGCTCTTTGGAGTGGTTACTCAAGGCATACACACTACTGAACAAAGGTTAGAGGCTTTAGTTGTCCTCAGAGGAACTGAAGAAGCTCTCTTCAGACAAGGTATCTTCCCTATCAGAGTCATGCTGGTGACTCTGAGGCTTGGGCCTACCGGGTCGGTCTTCTCTCCAATTCCGGCTGGAATCAGAGTGTGAGAAGCGACCATGGTGGCTCTTAACCGGGAACTTACTCACATGCCGTTGTTTTGAGCCATTAGATTTTAATGGGGCAACTTGGGAAGTGCCGGCAGGCTTGGTTGGAACAACGTGCTTAGCTGTTTCCAATACCTCGTTCCTGGGCACAATCCTTAAAGTGTCCCAGACCATTTGGGCTTCATTTCTTAATTCAAGGGCTGAGTGTTGGCCCCTTGAAAACAGTGAAACATGAGTTCGGACACAGGGGTGCAGGTTGTGCACAAAAAGGGATTTGAAGGCTTGATCTTCATCTAAGCCTGGTCCGTTTCTGCCCTGGAAAAAAGCATGTTTAAGACGTTGGTAAAAGTCTTTTGGTCGTTCTGTACGGCTATGTTTAACCTCCACAGATTTGATCATGGCTGTGGCCTGATCAAACCGTGGCAGGTACTCAGCTACCAATGCTTCACAAACCTTGGGATAGCTGGAACGAACCTGTGGTGGAAGTTGTTCCATAAATGTATGGATCTTTCTGGTAGAGGTTTTCCATACCAGTCGTACCTTTTCTCGATCGGTTGCCCTGGGCAGATCCGAGAGACAGTAGTCAACTTCTCTCAAGTAACTCTGAATGTTAATTTTGGAGTCCTTGGGGTCAAATGTGTGGACATACTTCGCCATGGCCTCTAGCTCCTCAAAGCGAAGACCATGTGAAGTTGCACTAGTCTGCCTGTTTGGAGAAGGAGAGCCTGAAATCACATTTGAATGTGAATGCGTTTCATGCGGAGCTCGACGTCCTCGGTTTGGTTTAGAGGGTGGAGCTACAAAACTGTCATTCTCACAATGGTTGGCAGAAGATGAATTGTCGCTGTCAGTGTACTGTACAGAGCTGTCACCTATCCTCTCAGTTATAAAGGGAAAGCTAGCGGGATTAGCGTTGCTTTTTGTGTGCCCAATTAATAACGTTAGATCTCCTCTACCGTGTCCACGGGAGGGTTCCCTGACCTCCTCACGAGAGGGGTGGGCATGGAAGGTGCAGTCCTGTACTTGCCTGACTGTTTCTCCCTTGCGGAGATGGACCACCGTTGGGATGGAGTCCCCCCTTTCCCTCTCCAGGGAAGAGGTGGGCAAACCATTGCATGGGTGGTCAACAGCACTGCAATCTGAGGAGACTGACAAGTGTCCATCAGAGCAAGTTGTGGAACCGGGATCTGACAAACCCGAATCAATTTGTGACCCCCCTTCCCCTGCCTTGTGGTGTAAGGAGGAAGCAGGAGAAGCTGGAGTTGGGCAAGCCTGAGAAAGCAGGCTTACAGAAGAGAGTGGATGCAGTAGCTTGTGGCATCTACTCTTCAACTGAAATAATTCCTCTCTGTAGGAACAAAGATCTGATTCGGCTGAATGCAGATCACGCAAGTATTGTACTGCTTTCTTGCCAACAGTTTGAAGCTCAAGTAAAACACTGGTGTGTTGTCCTCTGAGGTATGCCATCTCTGAGTCTAAGTTTTTGTTGCTCTGAAGAGCAAGACTAATCTGTCTGGCAAAATTCAAGACCAGACAACTTAGAATTGGGTCTTTTGAATGGTTGGGGGAGTGACCTTTCTCGTTGATTAATGAGAACATTTCTTTCCTACAATCAGTGAGGTTCATCTGATTCAGGAAAGCTATGTAGCCAGGTGCTAAACCTTGGGCTAAAAAGGAAAGGTACTCATCAATAGATATGGGTTCCATATCTCAAGCCAAATAAAGCTAAAAGCTAAAATCAGTAACTTAAGAGGGTACTCTTGAAGTTAACAATTTGACAAGGGCCCTGAGCTCCTAACAGTTGGCAATGAATTGTTTCCCAATATCACAATCCAACATACAAGTTGTGATGAAGGATAAAGAATTTAAAACGCTCTTTGAATATTCTCTATAACTATAGTACAAGGTAGCTATAGCATCACACAGGGACTCGAGTTGCACTAGCGGTACTGCAATGCAACAACAGCAAAATGAACAAACATATGGCGGATATTCAGACTGTAAAATAGGAACTGTGATGCTGATCACATTAATCCTAAATACCAGAATGTGATTGGTTGAAATTACAATTAAATTTGGATTTAAATGTAAAATTCAATTAATTATTAAAATTACTTTGACCAAGTAATTATAATTAATAATACAGTGCGGCTAATAATACTATTATTGATAATACGTATTATACCGGAAGGTAAATGCCAATCAACAAACTACCGTGTAAGATTACGAATGTAATGCCACAATGTTACACGAGGGGGCAGTATATTGAGAAAGCGGCTCATGCAGGCTTTCAAAAATGGTACAAGGGTGACATCTAGCGGTATTTTCAAAAAATTGCACTGGTGGCAATTTAGCTGAGAAAGAATGCCGAGAATTCGTTCTGGAGTCACGTGACATGAGCCAAAGCTCGTCTTTCTCACGCAGAGCTCCAAATTAGGAAGGGGAATTCGTTATGAAGTCACAAGACATGAAATTTGAGCCAAAGCTAGTCTTCCTCACACGGGGCGCCAAAATATGTAGGGGTCCTCGCACGGGACTCCAAATTATGTAGGGTCCTTGCACGGGCCGCCAAATAACGCAGGGATTTTACTCTCTACGAAACCGGGGCGCCAGTTAAACGTTGTGTTGCAGTATAACTGCGAAAAGTAATCAGTCTCATAAAATTACTGTTATCAGAAATATCCAACCACAAATATAGTATTTCAATTAATTAAAATAACCAATATTAATGATTGAACATACCGATAACCTGAAGGTTGGAAGTTCTTCGAAAGACTGCTTTAACTCGGCTCTCATGTCTATGCGATTCCAAAACGGACACCGGGGTTTAATAAAATATATTTATTAAACAAACATACAAACACATAACAGATAAACTAACGGGAAGTTAGTAAGGAAATTTAGTTTGGTATGTGTGTGTGCGTGTGTGTGGCGCGCGCAAGCGCGCGTGTCGCTAGAGTTCTGGGTGTGGTAATGAGTTAGAGTTAGCTGTGAGAAGGGACTACTTGCATAGTTTTACTCTATATATGCGCAAAAGACGGCGAATCAATTCACGTACATATATATGTAGCTAACCAAACACATTACAATGGTTGGATGGTAAATATTGAAACACAGATTCACAAAAACAGTTAAGACTAAACTAAACACTGGCTATGCCTGAATGTTTGTTTTCTTACTGAGTCCATACGCATTGCTGGATCCAAAAGACATGCTGTCCTTGTAGAAGCGGCGATGGTGCTGTGAATGGTGTCCGGGAGAGATGCGCAGGCTGGGGTGTTCCCGTTTTAGCAGCGCGTTGTCGTCTGATCCGCTGGTCCTTTTCCAGGTGTAAAAGTTCGTTGCTGTTTCGTTGTTGGGCTTTATTGGGGTAAACTGATGTAGCTTTCCGCGTACAACAATTTCCACTCACTATAGGCCACGTAGTTACCGCGAGGTAACTGGGTGTGTCCGTAGGCCTGGTAGTGCGCTGTGCAGCATTCAGCCTCTGTCCGAGTCTCGGAGCAGATGAGGTGAAGCGACTGGCCAAAAAGGGTGCGTCGAAGAGAACAAGCAGAAGAGGCAGAAAAAGCAGAAGAGCCAGAAGAGAGATCCCAAGAACGTGTCTTGCTCTTATACGGGACCGTTTATTGCTCCCGCCATTACGGGATTGGCTGAACCAAGTTAGACGTCATTCGTGGTGGACGTCGCAGAATTCTCCTGTGGGCATGTGGAAGTTGTAGTCCCTACACTAGACTAAACTTTAAAAAATCATTTTTATGATTATGATTAACTTCTACAAATTTTTATCAGTCCACGATTCAGTGAGGCATCATTACAAACATGTCCAGTAAGTGAGAACATCGGTGGGGCGTCTGATTGGAGGGCTGTAGTGTGGCTGGGGCCCCTGATTGGAGGGTTAGATTGCAGTCCAATGGTCTGGGAGCCTGGCAGTTAACACAAATGTTGTGGATTTGCAGTGCTGCCGTTGTACTATTAAGCAAAGCACTCCAACTGAATTACTTTGGTCAAATTAGCCAGTTGTATAAATGGATTGTGTGTAAAAATGCAATCTGTGTAAGATTGTCTGGATTAGAGTGTCTCAATGCAAACATGTGCATGCATTTGGGAAGCACAAATCTATATCACAGTATTTCACACTACACTATTTCACAACATGGAAATGTATTCTGTGTCTCTATGCCAGTCTCTGTTTTGTTCCCTTTAAGGCCTCACCTCTCAAACATAGGTACAGTTCTGGTCTGGCCATAACGTTTTGATATTTTCAGCATCTTTGGAAAATGAGGAAAATGATTAAATATGTTCTTGAACAAAATTTCCCAGATTTCCCACTTGGCATCAAAGGAAGTGGTGTTTTAAAGCAGCAGAGCGTCAGTCTCGCAGATGAACCTGCGGTACGAGTAGCAGTGCGTGTCCATCCATGCACTCTCACCGGGCACAGTCACCACACAGTCTGCGTCCTGGTACTGCGTGCGACTGTCAAACCAGAAATGGTCGTCCGGCTGTCCGTTCCTCCAGAACCTGTAAGATAAGCACAGAGACACAGGCTGCCGGGTGGCTCATTGGGCTAAGGCAGGTGCATGGATGAGCCCCACAGTCATGGACCAAATCCAGATCATGCCCGTGCTGATTGTGGCTGGTAGCACCATAGGGCAACGCACAGTTGGCAATTGTATCACCCTGTTGAGCTACCAGTATGGGAGGGTTCAGTGTATAGTACCTCCCGCTGGTTCATTTTGTCCCCATGGACTGCATGTCAAAGCGGAATATGAAATGTCTTCGTCCGACGGTGGTGTGAAGAAGCAAGCTGGCAACATCACTTGTTTCTGCGGACGTATTTAATTCAACAGAAGCAGTGTGGGATCGTGCCTGAACATGACTGCTCAGTGAACATTTCAAATTAGGATGGGAACCTAACTCTGATCCCCGATGTAGCCAGGGGGCAATGTTTTTAGGGCAAATTTGCAACCGAAAAATTAATGTCGGTTTTTTATAATTTATGGTGGCTGTGTGAGATATTTGCTTCATTCTATGTTTACTTTTACTTTCAAATTCATCCGCATTACTTCCTGTACAGGTTGGCTTTCTAAGCTATAAAGGACATGCTGTTGTGCTGTTTGGAGGCCTATTTTTAGACATTATTTTCACACACAGGGAAACACAGTTCGGCTACACTTTATAAACTGTTTTCCACCTGCTTGTGCTCTACATTTGGTGCAAACAGCAGTTTCTTATGGGAAAATAGTGAGCGATTATTTAGCTTATAAGGATAATTATAATAATTATATAATAATTATAAATCAGAATATTCTAATAGACGCCTCCCATGTACAGTACAATACAGTTCATTCGTGCTGTGTAGAAATTTGGTTCTTTTTTATTTGGCTCCAATGAATGAATTAATTAGAAAATTATATATGAGATATTACGTGTTCAATGATAACTGGTAGCGTCATAACAGGGGCGATAGAGCAGTCATCTAGCACTCAGACAGTTGCGGCTTGATCCCTCGCCCTGGTTGTGTCAAAGTGTCTGGGAGCAAGACACCTAACGCCCAATTGCTCCCGATGAGCTCATTGGTACCTTGCATGGCAGCCTTTCCCTGTTGGTGTGAAAGCGCTGTGTAAATCCAGTCCATTTACCACCCTCTGGTGGCCATTTAACATCATTATTTACACTTACACATCACACGATAATAGTTGCTTTTTAATTTAGTTGTATGTGATATGGAGGTGCTGGAGTATACTCAGTTTCTCCACTATCTAAATATGTATGCCCAGTAGTGTGCGTGAAAGGACTCTTACCCTCTCTGCAGGGGGCTTCCATCCACCCAGAGCCAAGTGCCCTCTGTTTCTGAGTCACTCAGTCCAATCCAGTTAAAATCTCTTGGATGTTTGGTGATGAACTCCTGAACACAATGATTCACTCTCACTGCCCACCCTGCTGAGACACACAGTCCACACCGAAACATTCTGGATGTGTCCAGATACTGAGCAACAGTGTGAGCCACACCACATCGATAAATGAGATTCACTCAAAGTATTAATATTGGACATGTGTCATGTTGGAAGAACCAACATGATATGATAAACACAAACATCCTTACAGTGGCTATTATTGAATGTGCATTGTCTCAAATGTATCTCCCTCACCCCCTCACTGCCTCATTCATTCACTCTTTCACAGAACCTTACCTGCCTCTCTGACTGGGAATAATAATAATATCCACACAGTTGTTGCTCCCTTGAGCAGGGCCCTTAATCAGGGGGGGGATTGCCTCCCGCTTAATCTAGTCAACTGTAAGTCACTTTGGATAAAATCTTGAACCACATGCCTGTAATGTAACGTCCATTAAAAAGCTAGCTAAATTGCTTATGTGAAAAGCAATGAATAAAACTGATGAAGTGTCCTTCAGATGGAAAAATAAACTCATCTCAGTGACATGGCGGCACGGATGGTGCAGTGGGTAGCACTGCTGCCTCACAGCAAGGAGGTCCTGGGTTCGAATCCCTGTCGGCCGGGGCCTCTCTGTGCGGAGTTTGCATGTTCTCCCCGTGTCTGCGTGGGTTTCCTCCGGGTACTCCGGTTTCCTCCCACAGTCCAAAGACATGCAGGTTAGGCTGATTGGAGAGTCTAAATTGCCCATAGGTATGAGTGTGTGAGTGAATGGTGTGTGTGCCCTGGGAAGGACTGGCGACCTGTCCAGGGTGTATTCCTGCCTTAAGCCCAATGTATGCTGGGATAGGCTCCAGCCCCCCTGCGACCCTGTTCAGGATAAGCGGGTTAAGATAATGGATGGATGCCTGTGACGGAGCCACGCTGTCACTGAATGCGGGCAGCACGCGCACACACACACACACACACCACACATTCCCCGTTCCCTCCTGGTCTCACAAAATATTTAATTAAACCGCAATGTGACGGAACCGCGCTGTCACTGAATGCCGGCAGCACGCGCACACACACACACACACACCACACATTCCCCGTTCCCTTCCGGTCTCACAAAGTAGTTAATTAAACCTCAATATCATTCCCTCTTTTCTCCACCGTTTCAGTAGCGCGACCAAGGGTGCACACTTGGCAGTGCTATGTTCAGTTACGCATACATTCACACAAATACAAGCGACTTACTGTTTGTTGAAGGCATATGCATCAACCGGCTCCCTCTCCATGAGCTTGGTTGGCGAAACAGAGGCGTAACTTTTCTAATTGTTTAAATAGTCTCTTTATGCGCGCTCTCAGGATCACATGATCTGTACAATTATGTTTATTTTTGTGTAACGTTAATTTGCACGGTAAATAACGTATTTTGATTTAAGGGAACTGTTTAGGAGGATATAGTTGATCCTTGATTTGATAAATGGTAGAAGCTTTATTCTGTGGGGAAATTAGGTAATTGTTTTCTAAGGAATAATTAAGCCTAGTGGGAGGGGCTATATGTTTAAAAGGGGCTGCTGTTCCCCTATTAGGGGAGTCTTGACTCAGTTACTGAGAAGGTAACATTGTTTAAATTGTTGGCTTTACGTGTGAGTTACTGAAGAACTCAAGTGGGTAAATGCCCTTTTTCCTTTGGAAACCCTTTTGTATTTAGAGTGTTTTGTTTTCTGTGTTTTTCCATCTTTTTGAACTTTTTCTTTGTAGATATTCACACTGTGTTGTCTGGGAGGCCGGCATAAATAAATGTCACTAAACCAAGATTTTCCGAGTACGCCTGAGTTTGTCGATTTTTGGGGAGTTCCCAAGAGAATCCTGCCACATATGGTGTCAGAAGTGGGATGGCTACTCGGAGGAAGCTAACCCGCCGTCCAGGACAGCGCACAGGACTTCGTTCTCAGGGGCAAGAGAACTATGAGGGGGGGACAACCGCCAAGCCAGACGTGGAGTGGGAGACTGCGGCTTCCTCATCCGAGGAGTCTGAGAAGGGGGCCAGGGGCTGGATGCACCCAGCAGCTCCGACAGCCGCAAGGTCGACAGGTGGACCAGATGGAGAGCTACTGGCATTGATGAGGGACTTCATGGCAGGACAGCAACGGAGAGAGGAGAACCTGTTGGCAGAGATCCGAGGCCTAAGGGTTGCTAAACCACGGACTGACCAGTTGCCTCGGCCTGCCACCCAGCCCCATCGAGATGGTGACCAAGTACAGCCTGCTCCGAACCTGCACATCGCAGCCACCCCAAGCACACTGACGGCAAGCAGTCCCAGACTTAACCTGCCAACACCAGCACCCCAGCATGGGCGCCAGGAGACACCAGCAGAGGCATCCGATCACCACTTTCCAGACCTGGACAACAGCCCAGACCAGCCAAGGTCAGAGTGGAGGCATTATAACGAACCAAAAATGCCACAATATCAGAGGGGTGAGGACATTGAAAACTATTTATTATGTTTCGAGCGCATTGCCAAAATGTGGAAATGGCCGGAGAGCGAGTGGGCATGCAGACTCGTTCCACTGCTGGCGGGGAAGGCATTGGAGGCCTACACAGCAATGGATGAGGACAGAGCACACCACTATACTGACCTGAAGGCGGCGCTGTTGGCGAAATTTGACATCTCTCCAGAGACCTACCGGCTGCAGTTCAGATCAACGAATGGACCACCGGGCGAGAGCCCCACCGAGACCTACCACCGCCTGAAGGGCCTCTACCGACTCTGGATTCGGCCAGGGCAGCACACCAAGGAGGAGGTTGGAGAGGCCATCATCTTGGAGCAGCTACTCCGGGTACTTCCTTTTGAGGTGAGGACCTGGGTGAAGGAGCATGAGCCAGCAGAGGGACTTACAGCTGCCAAGCTGGTTCTGCAGTACCTCAACGCTCGGAGAGGAGGACCAGCTACACATTTCACCAGTGCAGCACGCCGACCAACACCCCAGCCCAGGCCTGCAAGGAGAGAGGAGTGTCCAGGTAACATCAGTACTGCCCCAAACCAACAAACATCTGGTAAGGATTTTGTCTGTTTTTACTGTCAGCAGCCAGGCCACAAAGCTTCGGTGTGTCCCATACGTAAAGCTAAGGTCACAGGTGCTTGCTATGCTCCCCGGCCAGAGGGGGGGCCCTCTGGGGATAAGGGTGTACGAGTTCAGCGCTATAAAACTGTGGTGGTTAATGGACAGCAGGTTACTGCTCTGTTGGACACTGGTAGCTTCATGTCTTTGGTTAAATCTAGTCTGGTGCCAGTGAGCAGTGTTGATTATAGCAGACAAGCGGACATTTTGTGTGTTCATGGGGATAAGCATCCTTATCCAAAAGCCGACTTAACGGTTACTGTGGATGAACAACCTTACCTGTTGACTGTTGGGGTGGTAGAAAACCTGCCTGTGGATGCCATCCTGGGATGGGACTTACCGGTACTCATGCACTTACTGCAGGAAAAAGAACTGCCAGTGGAAACTGACTCTGGGGAGGATGGGGAGGAAAATGTGAATGTTTCTTGTCCTGTAATTACTCGAGCCCAGGCGAAAGCTGGTGTCCAACCACTCCCAGACCTTGACAGTAGTCTGTGTGAGGGTGGCACTAAGGGGCCAAGAAAATCCCGCCGCCAACGCCACTTTGAGAAACAGCTATGGCCAACAGAACCTGAAGGAAAGAGTTTGCTATCCAATAAAATGTGGGAAGTACCTGAGAATATGTCTGTACTGCAGAGGGGAGACGATACTTTGAAACCTTTGTTTGCTAAAGTGGTAGAAAAGACAAATGGGAAGGGGATAGGAAAGGCAAGGTTTATTGTTGATAATGATGTATTGTATACAGTGGAGGATGACCACAGACGCCTTGTAATCCCTGCTAGCTGTAGACCACTTGTCATGCACCTGGCACACACACTTCCATGGGCCGGACATCTTGGCCGCCACAAAACCTATCTTCGCATTAGTTCACGCCTATATTGGCCCTCCATGTATACAGACATTCAGAAATATTGCACCACATGCCCCACATGTCAGAAAACATGCACTGCCCGCAAGTCTGACCTAGCTCTTCTGCATCCACTGCCTGTTATCTCTACTCCATTCCGCAGGATTGCCATGGACATTGTAGGCCCTCTAGTGAAGAGCAGCGGTGGTCATCAGTACATTCTGGTCGTGTGTGACTATGCCACCCGTTTCCCAGAGGCCTTTCCCCTGCGCACCATCACCGCTCCCACTGTTCTGCGTGCTTTGGTTCAACTGTTCTCCAGAGTGGGGATACCAGACGAAATCCTCACGGACCAAGGGACCAACTTCACCTCCAGGTTGATGCAGCTCTTCCATAAACAACTGGGCATCTCAGCAATCAAGACCACCCCATACCACCCACAGACTGACGGTCTGGTTGAAAGATTCAACCAGACACTGAAAAAGATGCTACAAAAGTTTGTGGATGACACTGCCATTTCTACTCTTCGCCTACCGAGAAGTTCCCCAGGCCTCAACAGGTTTCTCCCCATTTGAGCTGTTATATGGCTGGGATGTACAGGGGCCATTGGATCTGCTCCAAAAGGGCTGGGAGAGTCCTTCCACCACTCCAAGTGACAGAGGCGTGGTGCAGTTTGTGTTGGAGATGAGGGATCGGCTGGCGAGATACCAGGACGAGGCAGAGGTCAACCTGCGTGAGGCCCAGAAAAGCCAGAAGACCTGGTATGACAAACAGGCTCGACACCGTGAGTTCCAGCCTGGCCAAAAAGTCTTGCTACTTCTCCCTTCTTCCAACAGCAAGCTCTTGGCGAAATGGCAAGGACCCTACATCATCACCCGCAAGATGGGCCCAGTCACTTACGAGGTCCATCAACCTGAAAAGAAGAAACCAGTACAGACCTACCATGTGAACCTACTAAAAGAGTGGAAGGAGCGTCCGATCCCAGCACTGATGGTGAGGGAGGTGGACATGGAAGAGGAAGAGGAGACCGGACTGGAAACCCTATCTAAGACTGCTACTCCTGTGCTGGCACATCTTGCACCAGAGCAAGCTGCACAGCTCCTCCAGGTTTTTCAGGAGGCTCGTTCCCTCTTTGCTGCCAGCCCAGGACAAACCACCCTCGTTGAGCATGTGGTTAGTCTAAAGGATGAACGACCAATCCGCCAACGTCCCTACCGTATCCCACAACAGCTGGTGGACAAGCTGCGGCAGGAGGTGGAGGAGATGTTGAAGCTCGGAGTGATTGAGCCTTCCAACTCAGAGTGGTGCAGTCCAGTGGTCATCGTCTTCAAGAAAGATGGTTCTCTCCGGATATGCATTGACTTCAGGAAGCTTAATGCCATCTCAGAATTTGATGCCTACCCCATGCCAAGAATCGATGACTTATTGGAGAAGATCGGAGCGGCCAAGTACATCACCACCCTTGATCTATGTAAAGGCTCCACAAGTGGAGAAGGTGGAAGCTATCCAAAACTGCCCTCGACCTCGCAACAAGAAGGAGGTGCGGTCCTTCCTGGGATTGGCCGGCTGGTACAGACGGTTCATACCCCAATTTGCAACGATAGCAGCTCCACTCACAGCACTGACCTGCAAGGACCAGAGGAACCCGGTGACCTGGTCAGACAACTGTGAAACAGCCTTCAGCACCTTGAAAGCCAACTTATGTTCTTCCCCTGTCCTCAAGAGTCCAGACTTCAAAAGAAGATTCCTGGTACAGGTGGACGCATCGGCAGTTGGCCTTGGAGCGGTCCTGGCCCAAGGAGACCCTGGAGAAGAACACCCCATCCTGTACCTGAGCCGCAAGCTGCAACCACGTGAGACCAGGTATTCCACGGTGGAAAAGGAAGGCCTGGCCATTAAGTGGGCACTGGAGAGCCTGCGATACTATTTACTGGGAAAGGAGTTTGATCTGGAAACTGACCACCGAGCTCTCACCTGGATCAACTCCATGAAGGACCACAACAGCCGCCTTACACAATGGTACCTCTCACTCCAGCCTTTCAGGTTCACCATCCGACACCAATCAGGCAAAATCAATGTGGTAGCAGACTACCTTTCCAGGTTGCCGCACATTGTCAACCTCCAGGAGGAGGGGGATAATGTGACGGAGCCACGCTGTCACTGAATGCGGGCAGCACGCGCACACACACACACACCACACATTCCCCGTTCCCTCCTGGTCTCACAAAATATTTAATTAAACCGCAATGTGACGGAACCGCGCTGTCACTGAATGCCGGCAGCACGCGCACACACACACACACCACACATTCCCTGTTCCCTCCCGGTCTCACAAAGTAGTTCATTAAACCTCAATATCATTCCCTCTTTTCTCCACCGTTTCAGTAGCGCGACCAAGGGTGCACACTTGGCAGTGCTATGTTCAGTTACGCATACATTCACACAAATACAAGCGACTTACTGTTTGTTGAAGGCATATGCATCAACCGGCTCCCTCTCCATGAGCTTGGTTGGCGAAACAGAGGCGTAACTTTTCTAATTGTTTAAATAGTCTCTTTATGCACGCTCTCAGGATCACATGATCTGTACAATTATGTTTATTTTTGTGTAACGTTAATTTGCACGGTAAATAACGTATTTTGATTTAAGGGAACTGTTTAGGAGGATATAGTTGATCCTTGATTTGATAAATGGTAGAAGCTTTATTCTGTGGGGAAATTAGGTAATTGTTTTCTATGGAATAATTAAGCCTAGTGGGAGGGGCTATATGTTTAAAAGGAGCTGCTGTTCCCCTATTAGGGGAGTCTTGACTCAGTTACTGAGAAGGTAACATTGTTTAAATTGTTGGCTTTACGTGTGAGTTACTGAAGAACTCATGTGGGTAAATGCCCTTTTTCCTTTGGAAACCCTTTTGTATATAGAGTGTTTTGTTTTCTGTGTTTTTCCATCTTTTTGAACTTTTTCTTTGTAAATATTCACACTGTGTTGTCTGGGAGGCCGGCATAAATAAATCTCACTAAACCGAGATTTTCCGAGTACGCCTGAGTTTGTCGATTTTTGGGGAGTTCCCAAGAGAACCCCGCCACAATCTCAGTGACATATTTTAATTACACTTGTATGCAGTGTAGGGGTCCTCGCACGGGCCGTCAAATAACGTAGGGATTTTACTCTACGAAACCGGGGCGCCAGTTAATGTTATGTAGCAGTATAACTGCAAAAAGTAACCAGTCTCATAAAATTACTGTCATCAGAAATATCCAACCACAAATTTAGTATTTCAATTAATAATTAAAATAATCAATATTAATGATTGAACATACCGATAACCTGAAGGTTGGAAGTTCTTCGAAAGACTGCTTTAACTCGGCTCTCATGTCTATGTGATTCCAAAACGGACACCGGGGTTTAATAAAATATATTTATTAAACAAACGTAAAACACAGAACAGATAAACTAACGGGAAGTTAGTAAGGAAATTTAGTTGTGTATGTGAGCGTGTGCGTGTGTGTGGGCAAGCGCGCGTGTCACTTGAACAAAGGAAAGTAAAGTGGGTGTGTTAGTTATTGTTAGCTTTGAGAAGACTACTTGCGTAGTTTACTCTATATATGCGCAAAAGACGGCGAATCAATTCACGTACATAGCTAACAAAATACATTCCAATGATAAGACGGCAAATATGGAAACACAGATTCACAAAAACAGTTAGACTAAACTAAACACTGGATATGCCTGAATGTTTGTTGTCTTACTGAGTCCATACGCATCGCTGGATCCAAAAGACGTGCTGTCCTTGTAGAAGCTGCTGATGGTAATGTGAATGTACTGGAGAGATGCGCAGGCTGGGGCGTCTTAGCCTCGCGTTGTCGTCTGGTCCGCTCGGTTGCTGGAAGGATGTTCCCTTTTCCGGGTGGAAAAGTTTGTTGCTGTTGTTCGTTGGTGAGCTTTGCAGGAGTAAACTGATGTAGCGTTCCGCGTACACCAGTTTCCACTCGCTATAGGCCACGAAGTTACCGCAAGGTAACTAGGTGTGTCCGTAGGCCTGGTTGGGCGCTGTGCAGCATTCAGCCTCTGTCCGAGTCTCGGAGCAGATGAGCCGAAGCGAATAGCCAAAAAGGGTACGATGAAGAAAGGGAAGAGAAGAGAAGAAGCAGAAGAGAGAGATCCCAAGAACGTGTCTTGCTCTTATACGGGAAAGTTTATTGCTCCCGCCATTACGGGATTGGCTGAACCAAGCTAGACGTCATGCGGGGTGGACGTCGCGGAATTGTCCTGTGGGAATGTGGAAGTTGTAGTTCTTACAGCAGCGTATTACTCAGCTTATATAATGGTTCTTGAAAAAGATAAGGCATTAACATCACATTTTAGGTCTTAGACAATAATAATGACTTATTTCTTATGAATATTTCTTGTTTTTGAAATATAATGCAAATTAACAGGTGAAAATAGAAGGAATTGGCCAAAACAATATCCTGAAACCCAATACTAGACATTATATGTAATGTAACATGACAGGACATTTCTTTTTTTAGTAGATTGAGATACAGAGGACACACAGGACTATTGTGGCAGCCAATAAGAGAGCACACAGCAGCCCCAGACACACTGCAGCCAGCCTGTAGGGGTGGGAGATTTGGCCACCTGTCTCCGTGGCCACAAGAAAAACAGCAGCATAAAACTATCCTGTAATCCGGCTAATAATGTGGCCTTCTCTGTCAATTTTACACTGTTTATTTTCACTGCAGAGAGAATATTAATTTGCCTTTCGTATACTGTACCATAGCCCTGAAAATGGACTCAAACACAAAGTCTCTGTTATTCTATTCTGGGACATCAACAGCAGCTTCTTAATAGACTGCAAGAAAGTTTCATTCTTAGCCTGATAGCACCACCAATCGTAGACGTTTTGACACCATCTCAATTTTGGTTATGCCATTTATCACATTTTGTGACAAATCTCTTCAAGTGTTCTTACCTGTGTGCTGAGCTCTTGAGCTGTTGAGTGTGGTGTGGCCCAGAGTGCTGTATACATCTTGTTGTGTGGAGGCCAGTTCAGTGTATATACCCTCTGAATCTTTGGAGACTGTAGATGTTGCCATTGCTGAAAACTGCTGCTAATGGTCTTTCTTGCTTGCTTTTTTATATTATGTGTCACTGTGGTCAGTTGTACAAGAGGAAGTGTGATTGAAAGTTTTCCGTCATCGCCTGGTTCAGCTGCAGTTACCTTATTTCAATGGTATCATGAAATGATAATGGGAGGGAAATGTAAGGGTAATTTTCTTCATTGATTCTTAATTGTGTGGTAACAAAGACAATCACATGATTACAAACTGCCTTTTAGTGATAATCCTTATTACTATTCGACCACTTGCTGAATTAACTGCTTAATATGAGTCTTTCTCTGTCTCTCTCCCAGTAGAAAGACAGCCTTTGACCTTAATGTCTCTGCTTCTCAGCTTGCACATTCTGGTCTTACAGCAAGATCGACAAGGGGTATTCAGAAGACAAAATACTGATAAATGTTCATGGCCAGCTTTGTCTTTTTGTTTTGGTAAAGCGCCCCCTTCTGTAAAAGTGTGTATAAGACTCGTACTGTGTCTGATTCAAATCAGAAAGCCGGTAAGCTTTCTCACCTTCATTTCTTTGCAAATAAATACGAAAGTTAATTCATGTATAGCTATCGTTGGTTTTACTGGGATCTGTTTCATCAGACGATGCTCACATGTGAAATGCTAAAAAGGGAATTTTTTCCCTAACAATGGTGACCTGCACAACTCTCTCAGAAAGCAGAAGGGCTTCATGGGGTTTCTCATCTGCCAATATGTCCGGCGTGTGGATGTGCGTTGATGTGATATCAATTAACACTGACAGTCAGACATTACTTCAAGTCAAGAAGTGTCGTAACCTTTCGTTCATTCGTTCATAGAGCAGCCTCTTTTACCAATCAGAAAACAGTGTTTAACCACAAATGTACTGACGGTTCTCTTTTTCAAACATGTAACCAATAAACATGGGGTTAGGTAATTACAGTATCAGTATGCAAGTACTTGCAAATTGGGCTGTAGTTAGACACTTTTTTTGGTGGTTGAACTTGAGTGAGAAATTAATTCAAGAATTTAGAAAATGGTGTTCACTGAATGCTTTTTTTTGTCAAAGAAATGCAAAAATCATCCGGAATGATTCAAAACTCATTCAATGGTCCACATTGTCGGGCTGTTGTGCCTGTGAATAGATAAATAAATAAGCATATAGTAGAATTGGAGGAAGACCTTTCATATATAGATTTGACATGTAGTCCCTGGATCCTGATCAGCCAGTGGGGGTCGCTAGAGAGCAATGAAGTCACAAGGTGGGCAGGTCAGACGAAACCAAAAGGGAAGGTTGGCGAACTGCCTTTTATTTACAAAAATGTAACAAAACTTCCTCAAATAAAAACAAGGCCAATCTTGCAAACCAACATGTTATAATGAGACCATGAAGAAGAATTTCTAATATACCCTTACAAAAATACTTCCGCAGCAGTGTCCATGAACCAGCTTCCCAAATGGCCCTGCATGTCCTACAGACCTGGAAACAGGCCTTGTATATCACCCAGGGATTAGGGAAAGGGCCACAGCTATGGTGCTTACAATGAATCACAGCTGTGGCCATACCTGCCTGTAGTCACTGTCCAAATACTCACAGACTGCACATGATATGCTCAGAAAAGCCATTATACAGATAAAGGAAAAAACAAGATGTTGAAAGTGTAGTTCTCATGAGATTACAGCTGGTCTCATTATTTAGATTTATAATCACAAAACACTCGTATTTGTAATACTCATCAGCTGACTCATCACTGGGGAAAGAACCTCTGTGCGTGTCTGATCCATCCCTGCAATCGTTTCCTGATACATCAAGGCATCCGCCATCCATCCCCTATGCCACCACAAATCTGTACTTCTCTCCTTCTCCTCTACATTATCCAGCCATTTGTCTTCTTCTTTCTTTCTGCATCCATCTTCAATAAAATCATTCCAAAGATGAAATTGAAATTCCCTCAACACCTGTTCACCTATTCAATATCCAATTCACAATCAGAACCACAATCTGCATCAACTTCAATCAGCACTTTGTTTCTTTGCACATTTGGCAGATACTCTTATCCAGAACGACATAGAAAAAGGTTCATACCCATAAACAGAGATAAGTGTGCTGAAAAACCCTAGAGGGAAATACAGTTTCAAGTGCTCAGAATACAACAGATGCAAGGACTTGGGCCTGGTAGATTACAGCAGTTGTGACCGAGAAGTGCACGTGTGGAGAGGGGGGGACCTCCTGGGGTGGCTGAACGGAGAGGTCTGGCAGTGTGCAGGTGATCTAAACAAATGTCCCTATAGTATTTCATGATAAATGACTGATTTGAACCAATGAGTTTGGAAGTGCAAGATTTTGTCATAGATATGAATGACATTGTTTTGAACCGGTGAATAGGCTGTGTTAAATGTGCTGAGTAGCACCAAAGTGATTGGAAAAAAACTGTAACAACGATAACCTTCCTTCCTAAGATTAGTTTTCCCGTTTTTTCATGATTTGTGCCTCTCTTGAACTTTTGTTTCATGTTTATTCTTTATCACACTCAAGGCTTTCCTGCCTTTCATACTGAGCCACAGGATGGTGCTGTTACCTTTCAGTTCATGAGTAGAAAAGCAAAAATGACAAATTCTAAAAATGATAACAAAGTGACTCTTCTTCCTTTATAAGCATTCACAATTTTAAATGAATAACATTGCAGATTAGTGTGCTCCTGAAATGAGTCCAGAGGAAATGTGGCAAAGTAGTGCTGATTTTGTCATATTGTTAAATAATACAAACCAGTAAGTAATTCAGAACGATTCGTATCCATAGTTGCTGTGACTCATCTCAACAACTAATTGCAAATGGAGTTAATCTGTTAGAGTGAAAAGAATGATTAAAGATTTTCATGAATTTACACCGAATACAAATGTCACTTTTTATATGCTCATATAAAAGTGTGAGTGTGTGTCGTGTGTGTCTTCATGTGCGTGCGTCTGTGTGTGTCCGTGCGCGCATGGGTGTGTGCTGTTTTATTTTTTAGAAGTGTGATTTGCTACACTTCCTCTTTTTTTGTTGTGCCAATTTTCTATTCTAGACTGATCACTTCATAGAAAGAAGATGCAAGACTATGCTCAATCACTTCTAATGATATTACTAGCTAGGGTTGAGTTTTGTTTACACCCAGGATCAATTAAACAGGCATCCACAGACCAGACATCAGACATATTGACAGATCAAACAAATAAAGCGCTTGATGCAAGTTACAAGTTCCCCTTCTCTTCTGGGGAAACTTGTCCAAGTTTTCATTGAGACTGGGCAACTGCTGAACCACATCTCAGATAAAATTCCTGTAAGACACAGGCATGTTGAAGCGATACAGAACAAATTTATGATCTTTTAAAACAGGATATGATAAACGCAATTATCCTTACAGTGACTATTTTTGAACGTGCATTGTCTCAAATGTATCTCCCTCACCCCCTCACTGCCTCATTCATTCACTCTTTCACAGACCCTTACCTGCCTCTCTGACTGGGACCAGCAAGGTCGGTGGTTTGATCTCCGGTGCAGCCACAATAATATCCGCACAGTTGTTGCACCCTTGAGCAGGGCCCTTAATCAGGGGGATTGTCTCCCACTTAATCTAGTCAACTGTGAGTCACTTTGGATAAAATCTTGAACCACATGCCTGTAATGTAGTGTAGCTAAATACTAACACAAGTAACGTCCGTTAAAAAGCTAGCTAAATTGCTTATGTGGAAAGCGATTCATAAAACGTATGTTTTATGAATCATATTAGACGGCGGTTATCTTAGCTCAGTGCTATCACACCCTAGTGTGCAGTGGGCATCTTGGGGTGTGGGCGGGTGGGGTTTATAATGGGGGCGTAGAGGCCAGTTCAGTGTATATACCCTCTGAATCTTTGGAGACTGTAGATGCTGCCATTGCTGAAAACTGCTGCTAATGGTGTTTCTGACTTGCTTTTTCATATTATGTGTCACTGCAGTCTGTTGTACATGAGGAAGTATTGTTCGAGGTATTACGTCATTGCTGCTAGCAGTCTGCTTCCTTCCCATG